>NC_084541.1:4376184-4571184 GCF_024500275.1 Phycodurus eques
TGCATTAAGTAATTGACCAGTGATGAAAGGAAAATTACATTTGAAGACCCTAACAATCCCATTATGAACCTTCAGTTGTCAATCACCATTACTTTTTTTCTTTTGTCAATTTACTTTTTCCCAACAGTCCAACTGGAAAAATATTAAATCTTCCATAGTGTCCCATCCTGCTAAAGATTTTAATTATATAATGTGTTATATCCATTTCTATTCAAATACTGCAGATAACATACTGCACACAAAACGGCACAAATACACGTTTCTGGCAGAGGGCAGTAAATCAACTCCAGAGGCAACAAGGTGTGTGCGTATTTAGCAGCTAGTTGTCAGCTGTCAGTGAATGAGCTATCAAAAGGAATGTGGAGGTATTCGGTCAGACTGTGTTGCGTTGATATTGATCCAATGAAACAGAGTCTAATTGGAACTGAAATTTTACAAATGTATTTATTTATGTTTAATTCTTTTAGTTTTCAGCATATTGATCTGTCGGGAGGGTTCACATCTGTGTCAGCATATGACGACGATATGGATAAAAATACAGTGCACATGAAGAAAAATACACCTCACTAAAACAAAAAAACCAACAACTTTGCAGTTAATTAAATTTCTTCATCACAGCGTATGTATCTGTTGAGACCAACGTGAGAAAAAGGAGACCATCTCCGGCTAACCAATCGGCACATATGTTCAACAAATGGACATCAGAACAAAAATGAAAAAATTCAACATTTACAGTGTCAATAAATATTGTGATTATTTTCCCAGTTCCAATTGTTATAATTCATCTTCTATGTGGTTCTCAGATCTGGCTTTCTCAGTTCCTGAAAATGAGCACAAAAGGAAAAAAAACATTTTGTGATAATATGAACTCCGTAGTGTTTATCAAATTTCACTTTTTAATTACCCTTAAGCCACATTTGTCATGGAAGAAAAATGAAAAAAAATGTGTCTGTTAAGTTTTAGTTTTACATTAGTGAATGATATTATTCACTTCTTTCACACATTGGAAGTGTGTCATAAAATTGTACAGCAGACCAACCTGTTTTTGATTCTTCTCTGAGCTGTGACTGGCTATCAGATTCTATCTGGAGCTGTGATTGGCTATCAGATTCTATCTGAGCAGCGCTTTCCTCTGTGGGCGCAGCATCACCTGGCAGCTTGTCTTCTAGGCTTTCTAGATTTGAATAGGTAAGTCAATATCAGGTATTTTACTTATCACATATCAGCGCTTCATTATGATTTACACACATGGAAATAATTGTTGGTACCCCCTGTTAATGGAAAAAAAAAAAAACGTGGTCACAGAAATAGCTTGAATCTGAAAAAAGTATAAATAAAAAAAATTATGAAAATAACCAATGAAAATCAGACATTGCTTTTGAAATGTGGTTCAACAGAAATATTTAAAAAATAAAAAAACTCATGAACCAGGCCTGGACCAAAATTATTTTGTTGTACAACCTTTTGAGGCAATCACTGCAATAAAACGATTTTGGTGACTTTCAATGAGACTTCTGCACCTCTCAGCAGGTTTTCTGACCCACTCTTCATGTACGAACTGCTCCAGTTGTCTCAGGTTTGAAGGGTGCTTTCTCCAGACGGCATGTTTCAACTCCTTCCACAGACGTTCCAATGGCATTTAGATCACGGCCCATAGAAGGCCTTTTCAGAATGGTCCAAAGTCTTGCTCTTAGCCATTCTTGGGTGTTTTTAGCTGTGTGTTTTGAGTCTTTATCCTGTTGCAAGACCCATGATATGCGACCTAGAAACAAGCTTTCTGACACTGGGCATAACATTTCTCTCTAGAATGATATTCTTGAGGTTTCATTGTACCCTGCACATGTTCAAGACACCCTGTGCCAGATGCAGTTAATCAGTCCCAGAACATAACAGAGCCACCTCCATGTTTCACAGTACGGACACAGTTCTTTTCTTGGTTTGCTTCATTTTTGCATGCCAAAAAGTTCGTTTTGTCTTGTCTGTCCATCGGACATTCTCCCAGGAGCTTTGTGGCTTCTCAACATGCAGTTTCACAAATTGCAGTCTTGCTTTTGTATGATGTATTTTCAACACTGGTGTCCTCCTCGATCCAATTTGGCTCAAACAATGACGGCTTGTGCGATCTGACACTGATGTACCCCTGACCTTGGAGTTTAATTTCTTTTTAAATTGTTCTGGGCTCTTGTTACCATTCATATTCTCCTTCTCTTCAATTTGTCATCAATTTTCTTCCTTCGGCCACATCCAGGGTTGGCTACAGTCCCGTAGAGCTTACATTTCTGAAGCAACTGTAGTCACAGGAACATCAAGCTGCTTGGAGATGCTCCGTCTCATAGCCTTTACCTTTAACATGCTTGTCTATAGTTTCCTTTCTAATCTCCAGAGACAACGCTCTCATTCGCTTCCTCTGGTCCATGTTTAGTGTGGTACACACCATGTCACCAAGCAGCACAGTAATTACTTGTCCCCCTTAAGCTTGAAGATAACCGTGATGCTAATTAGAGGACATACCTTGTTTAAACATGTCCCATGGTTCAAATTATTAACTAAGCCCCTGTGACAATGTCCTATGGACAGATGAGACAAAATTTTAACTTTCTGGTAAGGCACATCAGCTCTATATTTACAGACACAAAAATGAAGCATACCAAGAAAACACTGTCCCTACTGTGAAACACGGAAGAGGCTCTGTTATGTTCTGCGGTTGCTTTGTTACAGCTGGCACAGGGTGTCTTGAATGTGTGAATCTCAAGATTATCAAAGTATTCTAGAGAGAAATGTGCTGCCCAGCACATTTCAAATGTGCTGAGCAGCACAAAAACCTTTGTGTCAAGTCACACCTCATTGGTATTGCAACAGAATAATGACCCAAAACCTAGCTAAAAACTCACAAGAATGGCTAAGAGCAAAACATTGGACTATTGTGAAGTGGCCTTCCATAAGCCCTGATCTAAATGCTATTGAACATCTGTGGAAGGAGTTGAAACATGACGTCTGGAGAAAGCACCCTGAAACCTGAGACAACTGGAGCAGTTTGCTCATGAAGAGTGGGTCAGAAAACCTGCTGAGAGGTGCAGAAGTCTCATTGAAAGTCACCAAAATCGTTTTATTGCAGTGATTACCTCAAAAGGCTGTACAACAAAATATTACAGGTACCATAATTGTTATCCAGGCTTGTTTCACAAGTTATTATTATTATTTTTTTTTATAATTCTGTTGAACCAAATTCAATAGCAATGTCTGATTTTCATTGGTTAATTTTCATTACTTTTGTCAGATTCAAGTTATTTCTGTGACCACTGGGTTTTTCTTTCATTAACAGAGGGGTACCAACAATTTTGTCCACGTGTAAGTGTGCAAGTCATCACCCACCATTGGTTTTGTCAGTGCTCTCCTCTGTAGGAGGGATGACTTTCTGTTCAGCTGTGCTGTTGGCTGTGCTGCTTTTGTCAGAGCTGGTGGTATTCTTGGCCTTGGCTTTAGACTTCGGTTTGGCAAACTTTGCCTTGTTGAGCAGATAGTTGACTTCTCTGTCCAGCAGGGAAAGCTTTGCTTCAATGTCTTTTGAGAGCATGATTGGATGGTCTTTTGGAGAACGTTTCTCCTGCTCGGCGGCAGTCTCATTCCTCCATGTCTGGACAGATGGTGTGGTTTTCATGCATTACTTCAAAAATACATATTTTATAACAGCTGTTTGCTTTTGTAAAAACAATTTTAAAAAAATGGGGCATTTACTGGCAGAAGTTCTAACAAAAGACCCAATTGCACCATGTGGGCTGTACTACATAATCCTCCTATGATATACCAGTACCCCAATGAAGTGGGATATTGCAACTGTTAGCTTTTACAAAAAGTACAAAAAGTGATATGGAATCCCGAAATCAGATACTAAACTGAAATTACTTGTCAGATTAAAAGTGTTAAAAGGGAACCTAGACTATCATGACAAATACGTCTTAAAATACAGCCAGTGACTTACTTTTGAAATACAGTGTGACATACTTATGAATTATTCTTGTTATAACAAATGTTTTTGTTGACACAATAAGTTGATACACGGTGGCCTCAATGTTTTTGCGTGCGCAATGCATTCTCGATTGGTGACGTGTAATGGTTGCCGTTTGCGGCCGTACATTGCTGCCCTCTTACATTAGTTAAATGTTTAAATCTGCACACTTGTATTGTAAACCAGCGTTTCCCCTACATATGCTTTACTTGGGTAGGCCGCCCATGTATACTGAGAGCCGATCCAGAAGATGAAACAATGCTCGCTCATACAGACCCGTCAAATGTCCATATTTTGTTATAGAAATCATCACTGAACGCTGACTCCTTCCGGCTGTAACTCCTGATTGTTCCGGATATTGGAAAAAACAAAAATCCAGTGTCCGACATTACCGGCCAGTGTGGCACTGTGTTGGGCCACCACGACGCTTTAACTGGCCAGTACAAATTTCATAAATTAATTCCATGACATAAACACTATCTTCTAAGGGGGGAGGGGGGGGGGGGTGGCACATCCACATTGAACAGTCACCCAAACTGCCTTCTTTCTGCTGTACTAAGGAGAATGGTTGGTGCACTATTTTATTACGCCCCCCCGACTAGTGAGCCGCGGAGGATAAAGTTCTCTTTGCGTCCGGTGTCAACACATTATAAGTCACTAAGCATCACCTCCATGGTAGCGAACACTTACAAGTGTTACAAGGGAGGATGAGGAGTAATTAACATGGGAAGCAGGGAAAGCCATGCAAATTGTTGAGCTATCATGACATGAAATCGCCAAACACCACAAGTGGTGTGGTGATAGTTGTCACATAGGTCTGGCTGGAACCGCTTTTGCGCAGAGAGTAACAAACTTTGAACAACAAAATAAAAGGCAAATCAACACGTGTTTCGAGATATAAATATAAATACATGGCCGCACAGGACACCATCTGAACCGCAAATGAATGTCACTGCACAGGTCAGTTGAGAATGGGGCCATATATTGTTAAAAGTATATTATTAATAAATATTGTAACGTTAGATAACCTTTATTAGTCCCACAATGAGGACAGTTTAATATTTTCAAGATAAAAAAAAGATAAAATATCCCATAATGACAAAGTAAAAACATTTTCAGATGTTTGTGACCGGATTGTGTCAAGGCCCAAATCTGGGGAAGGATACAAAATAATTTCAGCAGCATTGAAGGTCCTGAAAAGCACTATGGGGTCTCGATTATTCAGAAATCTGGCCGTCCGACAAAGCTGAGTTAACCGGGGAAGAAGGGCCTTGGTCAGAGGGGAAAAAGAACCCTATGGTCACTAAGGCAGAGCTCCATTGTTCCCTTGCAGAGATAGAACCAATCAGGCCTTTATAGTAGAGTGGCCAGACGGAAGCCACTTCTAAAAGGCACATGGGACCCCAAGGATTCTCAGACCTGCAGAAACAGACCTCCAGCCAGGGATTGTTAGGGTCTTTAAATGTAATTCTCAGACCTCCAGCCAGAGCCCGGACTTGAATCCAATCGAACATCTCTGGAAAGACCTAAAAATGGCTGTCCACCGAAACTGCCCACCAACCTGACTGACCTTGAGAGGATCTGCAGAGAAGAACGGGAGAAAAATGCCCCAAAACAGGTGTCCCAACCTCGTAGAGACATACCCAAGAAGACCATAGGCTGCGATTGCTGTCAAAGGTGCTTCATCAAAATATTAAGCCAAGGGTGTGAATATTTATGTACCCATTTACACAACTGTCTGAAAATGTTTTTACTTTGTGATTATGGGATTATTTTATGTCGATTTCTTTTCACACTATATTCAAATCAGCTTCAGAATACGTCACTGTATGCAAGACCATCTGTAAAGCAAGTATATTGTTGGTATGTTACTAAAAACAAACCACCTGTATATCGAAATAGATATAATTGGATAGAGCTTTGGGCCCTAGTTTGTAATAATCGGACAAGGATTAAGGATTTTATACCACTTTTTATGTAGCAAATCATCCTAAATTTATCCATCCAACCACCCATTTTCCATACCGCTTAAGTTATCCTCACAAAGGTCGCAGGCGTGCTGGAGCCGATCCCAGCTGGCTCTAGGAGAGGTGCAGGGTACATACACCCTGAACTGGTTGCCAGCCAGTCGCAGGGCACATACAACCAACCAACCAACCAGTCGCACTCACACCTACGGGCAATTAAGAGTCTTCAATTAACCTACCCTGCATCCATCCATTTTCTTTAGCACTTATCCTCACTATCCTCATCCCCGAACTCCTCTCCTCCAAGCTTCTCCAGCTCAGCATCTCTGCTGCCATCTGCCAGTGGATTTAAAGCTTCCTGACGGGCAGGACACAGTAGGTGAGGCTGCGGGACAGCACCTCATCTACATGTACCACCAGTACCGGGGTGCCCCAAGGTTGTGTCCTCTCTCCGCTGCTCTTCTCTCTCAACACGGACTGCACCTCAACGCACCCGGCTGTCAAACTCCTGAAGTTTGCAGACGACACCACAATCATCGGCCTCATCAAAGACGGTGACGTGTCTGCGTTTCGACAGGAAGTGCAGCAGCTGGAGCTGTGGTGCGGCCGATAAAACCTGGAGCTGAACATGCCCAAGACTGGATCAACCATGGACTTCAGGAGGAATCCTTTGCCACAGCTGCCCCTCACGCTGTCCAACTGCCCTGTGTCTACCATCAAGACCTTCAAGTTCCTGGAAATTACAGTCTAAGGACATGAAGCGGGAGATCAACATCAACTCCATCCTCAAAAAGGCCCAGCAGAGGATGTACTTCCTGCAGCTTCTGAGGAAGCACGGCCTGCCACAGGAGCTGGTGAGGCAGTTCTACACAGCAGGCATCGAATCACTCCTGTGTTCTTCCATCACAGTCTGGTTTGGTGCTGCTACAAAAACAGTTAACTTCTCAAACAGTTAACTTACAATTCCATTGTATCATGTTGCCAATTTTGTGTTGAGATTGTCACATCTCTGTCAGGCCAATTATACATTACTCATGCATGCACCAGGAAGTCCTCGATTTGCGGACGAGTTCCGTTCCTACGCTGGCGACGTAACACGAATTTCACCGTTAAAGTCGAAATTTACGGCGAAATACTTCTGTTACGGGTATTGTCCCACGTGATTGTGACAGCAAGCTCAGTGTGTGTGGGCGTGTGCGTCGATGTGTGAGTGAGACGGGACTGCGGAGATTAGCGGAGGACCCGTTGACGAATGTGCAGAGGAGCTAATAAAGCCATTAAAGCAGCCAACTCGGTGCTTCGTGCCTTTATTGTTGCCGCCACCCAGCTCAGCTATGCAACGAGAGAAAGGAGTTAACCCCTGTGTCTCCCGACCACGGTCAGGTGACTATAGCAGGAAAGGTTAACACTTCGTATAAAGAAACTAAAATATTTAAAAAAAAAAATAAGATGCTGTACTTACCATTACTGCTGAGTGTGTAAAAAAAGGAAAAGATACTCCCGGCGCACAAACACAGACAAGCACTATGCACTAGCTAAGCAGAAACACTATGGTACTGGGACAAAATGCCGGACGAGGCACGGGCGTAGTAAAGTCGAAACGTCGTGGGTCGAGTACGTCGTAACTCGAGGACTTCCTGTATTTGCATATCTGATTTTGACTAATACTGGCCACTCATGTGCTTGAGTAGCATCTGCACCATTTGCACAGTTGACATTGTCCCAGATTATCGCACTACTAGTCACTTTAAACTGCTCTAATTGCAAGTCTCTGCATCTTATTGCACAATTGTTAAAAAATATATATATATATTGTACCAGCATTACCACATTACTGGTAACCTTTTATTGCTCAGTGACAGTTTTTTTTTCTTTTCTTTTTTTTTTTAATATGTCTTTATGTCTCAAAAGCATTCTCTGTCAATTGACTGACTGTTGTCGTACTAGAGCGGCTCCAACTACCGGAGACAAATTCCTTGTGTTTTTGACATACTTGGCAAACAAAGATGATTCTGATTTTGCCTGTCTTATCTAAAGTTGATGAAGTGGGAAGTTAACAAAAGCTTTTTATTTTGTGGAACGCTGTTGCCATGGCGACACGACAAACTGATGTTTCACCATAACAACAAAAGCTGTTTTGACTTCATCACAAATGCCCATGTCTCTTAAAAATGTCAAACACTTGATTTGTGTTCTGGCCGAAAGACTTCTACAATTATTATTTATTTGTAGTCATTGGGGCACATACTGGCAAACGTGCCACACAAATCAAAACTTCTTGAAGATAGTTCTGCATGTACAGTGCCTTGTTAAAGTATTCGTACCCTTTCAACTACTCACATTTTGTGACCTTATAATCACAAAAGTCAGTCTTGTGTTAAATCTTTGGGACACGCCAACACAAAGTAGCACATAATTGTGAAGTGGAAGGAAAATTATACAGTTTGCTACATTTTACGTGAATATAAATGTGAAGAGTGCTGTGCATTTGCATTCAATGGATCTGCAATGTGCCGGTAGCCCAACACGCCAGTACCTCAATGTGCCAGTTCTCCAACGTAGCCAGGGGTGCGAGGCCCTTAATAGCTGCTTGCAGCTTTTAGTTAGGCCCCGAGCAGCCATCGAAACCTTGACTTTTTTTGTAGAAAAATGCCAAAATCTTAGTGGAAAATGTGATTTTTAAACAGGCCATTTTCAGATTTTTCAATGGGGGTGTCTACTCAAGCCATCTCATATGTCAACACACAGAGCAAGCCAATGGTCAAGATTTATTTCAAACTTCACAGAAAACAACTCTGTACGTAGCTAACTGGAAAATATATGGATTATATTATTGTGTATGTGCAATAAGTATAGTTCGTAAACCTTTGTTTGACTAGATTAATTTGAACGCGCTTATACATGGCGCCACCCTGCATCGGCCGGCCCACCACCACAAGTAAATTCTCAACGTAGGGGAAACACTGTGTAAACAGTCCATCCATTGCAATAAAGTTAAAAAAAATAAAAATTGCTACCCTCTGCCAAACTAAAGGCTGCCACACACCGAGCGATACGGCTAAACCTGATTGAACTGTCACATCGTGGGCATAGTTTAGCAACTGTTTTCATGATTGGCCGATCAGTCTGCCGCTGGTATTGCTGCTAGTCAGAATTTGAAACACTGGCAAACAGCCAATCCAAATGCACAGAAGCTTTCACTTAAGTAGAAGATATATTTCCAGTTTTTAAAAGTGAGCTGGGCAGCCACGCCAACCCAAGCCATATTCATAATGTATAACTTGCCTGACGATGGAAAAGCGAAGCTTGTGAACAAAATGTACCCTGCGTACATTCCAATGAATGAGTCAGCAAGACTATTTAAAATATCCGCTTTCACGCTGTTATTCTCGCACACATCCTCTCTTTCGCAACCCACTTCTTCCTTGAGTATTAAGCTAGACTTGTATGGTTTAATAAAGTTGATCAAGTACTCAGTATACAGTATTCACCACTTATGCCCAATGTATCCACTCATGTCTGATTTAGTTGTGAAATGGCAAGCTGATGTAGACTCGGCAATCACAGACCACTAATTGGTTAAACGTGACATCGTCTTTATTGGAGATAACAATAACTCAAGGGATCTGTTTATTTTACCTGATGACACCAGTAAAGACCGTAAACTGTGGAAATGACAGCTGTTTACTGCAGATGCCCTCTGTCTAAGTCGGCTTTGCCAAGCAACAGTCACAATGACACCACTGAAAATGATCAACTCGAGCTGCTTCACACACATCATTCTGCTTCACACGCATCTTCATTCTCATATCGATTTTCAGTTGCCGGTTTATTCCTCTCTCCTCATGTCTTTGATCACACTCTGTCTCGAACTGAAAAGGCTGAACAGTGTTCATCACTGCCACTGGCACTTGTAGCTACTGCTAAGAACACTGGTGAAACTGGGTGCAACCCCTTTTGACGTCACTACCCAGAATGCACTATGACGCAAACAACAAATGGTGACCTCTGTTGAAATAAAGTTTAATAAAAATATATAGATCTGGAAATGATTCTCAAGTTTTATTTTATTGTTATGTAATCAAACCAAAAATGATGATATAAACCAAACTTGTCATTAGCCTGAGTTCCCTTTAAATTCTACAGCCCTGCGCCAACATGACAGATTCCCACTGGCATCATCCCACCTATGTTATGGGACTGAAACCAGCTCAATAGGAGTGAAAATTGTTTGATTTCGACAGAAAACAAGGCTGAAAATTTAGATCTAACTTTAGGGCAATAGTGTAGAAAAAAATCAATAAAATGCACCTACCATTGTCTCACTGATCACTTTTTCTAACATATTCAGCTCAACTTCTGAAAATATTTGATCATCCTCTGGAATTAGCCTCGCACTCCTTTGAAGAATGGTAAAAAGAACATGTCAGTACTAAGAAAATGCAAAAGCAGCGCCCTCGAACTTCCTTGTCAATCTCACCGCAGAAAGATGTTGGAGGTGTTGAGCATACTGTCCAGTGCGGCAAGGCGATCAGGCCATTTCCGTTGCTCTTCCACCCTAAAAAACATGTCCTTGCACATATGCTTGAGCTGTGAAAGCTTTTCCTTGAGCTGATTGGTGGTGGCAGAGTAGCCATCATCATCCATCCACACCGACGCTTCATTTAGCTTTGATGAAATCTGTTCCCTCTCCTCTTCTGTCACCACCAGCTGGTAATCCTCCTGGTATAACTTGTCCTGGAAAAAGCATGTAAATATTATGGAGTTTTGTAAGGTGTTTTTTCTGAGGTGCTCGATCACTAGCCTGTATTTCCATAGAAACCTTCTACGCAGGTTTTGGGGGGGTTGTAATTTACTTTTTAAATGCTTTAAACTTTTATTTTAATGATGTGACAGTTAACCGCAGGCCCCAGGAGTCAAGCCAAGACAAATGTGAATCAAGCCTTTTCTAACATTTCATACTACAAAATAAGTACATCATATATGATTATTGCTGAAATTGGATGCAGATCGATATCAGCCAAAACTCAAGGCTGCAATATTGGTATCAGATGGTGGATCAAGTGGAAAAATTTGGATCGGGACATCCCTATAAAGATACTAAATTATATAAGTACAAGATTATAATTTTAATTACATTTTATATGAATAGAAATTATACAATTATATATATATATATATATATATATATATATATATATATATATATATATAAATAAATAAATAAAAACAATTATATACAATATACATAAGTAGGGTGTCCCTGCTCCAGCTTTCCATCAGTTTGGGATTCCTCACTCTGGAAATTGTTGAAGGCCCATGATATTAACCATTTAAAAAAATTATTGGAGAAGCACCATGTTATTGGTATCGGTGGAAAAAAGTTATCGTGCATGTCAAGGCAAGATCTGCTGTGCCTGAACAATCTGCGTTGCGCATACGCACCATGTTGGCCATATTTGATCGTCTACTACGGCAATCACACGGTATCAAAATGCACAATTTGTGGTGCGCTAGATAGTTGATAGATATACAGAGAGTGTTGTACCTGAACGTGTTCAATGAACACAAGTTCATAAACTAGTTCATATTTTGGGCTCACCACCTGTGGGAGGCGCCATAGGGGTCGGGTGCAGTGTGAGCTGGGCGGTGGCCGAAGGCGGGGACCTTGGCGATCCGATCCCCAGCTACAGAAGCTGGCTCGAGGTACGTGGAATGTCACCTCTCTGGCAGGGAAGGAACACAAGCTGGTGTGCGAGGTCGAGAAGTTCCGACTACAACCCCAATTCCAATGAAGTTGGGACATTGTGTTAAAAAAATAAAAACAAAACAATGATTTGCAAATCATCTTCAACCTATATTTAATTGAATACACTACAAAGACAAGATATTTAATGTTCAAACTGATAAACCTTATTGTTTTTAGCAAATAATCATTAACTTAGAATTTTATGGCTGCAACACATTCCAAAAAAGCTGGGACAGGTGGCAAAAAAAGTGAGAAAGTTGAGGAATGCTCATCAAGCACCTGTTTGGAACATCCCACAGGTGAACAGGCTAATTGGGAACAGGTGGGTGCCATGATTGGCTCTAATTCACAAGCAAAGATGGGGCTCGGTTCACCTCTTTGTGAACAAGTGTGTGAGAAAATAGTCGAAAGGTTTAAGGACAATGTTCCTCAACGTACAATTGCAAGGAATTTAGGGATTTCATCATCTACGGGCCATAATATCAAAAGGTTCAGAGAATCTGGAGAAATCACTGCATGTAAGCGGCAAGGCCAAAAAAATGCCCGTGACCTTCGATCCCTCAGGCGGCACTGCATCAAAAACCGACTTCAATGTGTAAAGGATATCACCACATGGGCTCAGGAACACTTTAGACAACCAATGTCAGTAAATACAGTTCAGCGCTACATCCGTAAGTGCAACTTGAAACTTTACTCTGCAACGCAAAAGCCATTTGTCAACAACACCCAGAAACGCCACCGGCTTCTCTGGGGGGAGCTCTTCTCAGATGGACTGATGCAAAGTGAAAAAGTGTTCCTGACTTCCGACGAGTCCACATTTCAAATTGTTTTTGGAAATTCTGGACGTCGTGTCCTCCGGGCCAAAGAGGAAAAGAACCATGAGGACTGTTATGGACGCAAAGTTCAAAAGCCAGCATCTGTGATGGTATGGGGCTGTGTTAGTGCCAATGGCATGGGTAACTTACACATCTGTGAAGGCACCATTAATGCTGAAAGGAACATAGAGGTTTTGGAGAAACATATGCTGCCATCCAAGCAACGACTTTTTCATGGACTCCCCTGCTTTTTTCAGCAAGAAAATGCCAAACCACATTCTGCATGTGTTACAACAGCGTGGCTTCGTAGTAAAAGAGTGCGGGTACTAGACTGGCCTGCCTTCAGTCCAGACCTGTCTCCCATTGAAAATTTGTGGCGCATTATGAAGCGTAAAATACAACAACGGAGACTCCGGACTGTTGAACAGCTGAAGCTGTACATCAAGCAAGAATGGGAAATAATTCCAACTACAAACATTCAATAATTAGTGTCCTCAGTTCCCAAACGTTTATTGAATGTTGTTAAAAGAAAAGGTGATGTAACACAGTGGTAAACATGACCCTGTCCCAGCTTTTTTGGAACGTGTTGCAGTAATAACACACAAAGTTTATGATTATTTGCTAAAAACAAAGTTTATCAGTTTGAACGTTAAATATCTTGTCTTTGTAGTGTATTCAATTAAATATAGGTTGAACATGATTTGCAAATCATTGTATTCTGTTTTTATTTATGTTTAACACAATGTCCCAACTTAATTGGAATTGGGGTTGTAGATGTCGTCGGGCTCGCCTCCACACACACCTTGGGCTCTGGTACCAGTCCTCTTGAGAGGGGTTGGACTCTCTTCCACTCTGGAGTTGCCTACGGTGAGAGGCGCCGAGCAAGTGTGGGTATACTTATTGCCCCTGTACATTGGGGTTCACCCCTTTGGACGAGAGGGTAGCCTCCCTCCGCCTTCGGGTGGGGGGACGGGTCCTGACTGTTGTTTGTGCCTATGCACCAAACAGCAGTTCAGAGTACCCACCCTTTTTGGAGTCCATAGAGGGGGTGCTGGAGAGCGCTCCCGTTGGAGACTCAATTGTTCTGCTGGGGGACTTCAATGCTCACATGGGCAATGACAGTGAGACCTGGAAGGGTGTGATTGGGAGGAACAGCCCCCCCAACTCCGATCAGAACCCGAGTGGTGTTCTGTTATTGGACTTCTGTGGTCATCACGGATTTTCCATAACGAACACCATGTTCAAGCATAAGGGTGTCCACGTGCACTTGGCACCAGGACACCCTAGGTCGCAGTTCGATGATCGACTTTGTGGTCGTGTCATCGGACTTGGGGCCGCATGTCTCAGTGTGCCTATCAAGCAAACAGTTCTGTGGGTGACGCAATCAACATGGGACTGCACTTCATCCTTGAATACCTCGACAGCACAGGGGCCTCCGCAAGGATCCTGTTCGTGAACTTCAGCTCTGCATTCAACACCATCATCCCAAAAATTCCTCTCCTCCAAGCCTCTCCAGCTCAACGTCTCACCTGCCATCTGGTAATGGATTTAGAGCTTCCTGACGGGCAGGACACAGCAGGTGAGACAGTAGGACACTACTTCATCCACACCCACCATAGGCACCGGGGATCCCAAAGGATGTGTCCTGCTCTTCTCTCTCTACATGAACAACGGCACCTCAACACACCTGGCTGTCAAACTCCGGAAGATTAAATACAACACCACAGTAATCGGCCTCATCAAAGACGGCGATGAGTCTCTGTATCCAGAGGAGGTGGAGTGGCTGGAGCCTTGGTGCGGCCAACTCAACCTGGAGATGAACACGCTCAAGACGGTAGAGATGATCGTCAACCTGCCATGTCAATGGTCAAGAACTTTTGAGTTCCTGGAAATACAGTCTCTCAGGGCCTGAAGTGGGAGACCAACATCAACTACATCCTCAAAAAGGCCCAGTAGAGGACACACTTCATAAGGTTTCTGAGGAAGCACTGCCCGTCCCAGGAGCTGTTGAGGCAGCTTTACACAGCAGTCGTTGAAACGGTTCAGTGTTCATCCAGCAGTTTGGTTTGGTGCTGCCACAAAGGACAAAATCAGAATGCAACGGGGAGTTCAAGGCTGCCGAAAAGAATTATCGGTACCCACCTACCCACTCTTGAGGAAATTGCACGCTGCCAGGACTAAAACAAGGGTATGCAAAATTCTTCAGATCCTGGTCACCACTTAATCCAGCTCCTTCACTCAGGTAGAGGCTATCGAACAACGCAAACTAAAACCAACAGCTTCTTCCCTCTTGCCATTAACTTCTTAAACAAGTTCAAATTCATTGCAACATGCTGCCAATATTGCATCTCTGTTGGGACACTACATGAGTCGTACACATTGTTTTATCACACTGCACTATTTGCATTGTTGTTGATTACTACTGGCCACTTATGTGTTTGCAGATCATTGCATTATTAGTGACTTATATTTGCTCTAAATTGCTTGAGGATTGCATCATTTGCACAGTTGCCACTAATTTCAGCATCACCACACTAGTGATACACTTTCATTGCTCAAAGTTGTAAATGTATATTTCGTCATAGTTGCTGTACTAGAATGGCTCCAACTACTGTGGACAAATTCCTTGTGTGTCAAAAAGCTCAACTTTCGTCGCATCAGTCTATATAATATTCTCCTAAAAGTCTTTTATTCAGATGTTCTTTGGAAAAGTAAGACGAGCCTGTATGTTCTTTTTGGTCAGCAGTGGTTTTCACCTTGGAACTCTGCCATGGATGTCATTTTTGCCCAGTCTTTTCCTTATTGTTGTTTCATGAACACTAAACTTAACTGAGGCAAGGGAGTCCTTAAGTTCTTTAAAAGTTGTCCTGAGTGACTTTGTGGCCTCCTGGATGAGTCATTGCTGTTCTCTTGGGGTAATCTTCGTAGGTTGGCCACTCCTGGGAAGGTTCACCACTGTTCCATGTTTTCTGCATGGTAGGATAATAGCTCTCCCTATGGTTTGCTGGAATCCTAATGCTTTAGAAATGGCTTTTGTAACCCTTTCCAGACTGATAGATGTCAATTACTTTATTTCTTGACTGTTCTGGAATTTCTTTGGATCGTGTTATTTTGTTGCAGCTTTTTTAGATCATTTGTCTGACTTGATTTTGTCGGAAAATATTCTGTTTAAGTGATTTCTTGATTGAACAGGTCTGGAGGTCATCAGGCTTGGGTGTGATCAGTGAACATTCACCAAAGATTCTGATGAGCCACGTTGACTTCCTGATTTAACGTGTGTGTGTGTGTGTGTGTGTGTGGGGGGGGGGGGGTTCATTTTAAAAATAATTTGGGTTATATTTGTCAGATATTTACATTTGTTTGATGATCTTTAACTTTAACGTGGCAAAACTGCAAAAATATAAGAATTAGACAAGGGGGGCAATACTTCTTCACAGCACTGTATGTCAGAGTGCTTTTCTCCGTGTGTGATGTCCAGTCTTTGGGGTGTACCAGCCTTTGTCTCAGGGTGTTACCAGGTTTGAAGTATACCGGAATGTCGTGTTGGTTGAAAATCCATAAATTTCTCAAACAGATGCATATGGAATGACAATATTGTTGCGTCAATCCATCCATCCATTTTCTGCAGCTTATCCGAGGTCGGGTCGCGGGGGCAGTAGCTTTAGCAGGGACGCCCAGACTTCCCTCTCCCCAGCCACTTCATCCAGCTCTTCCAGGGGGATCCCGAGGCGTTCTCAGGCCAGCCAAAGGATGTAGTCTCTCCAGCGTGTCCTGGGTCAACCCCGGGGTCTCCTCCCGGTGGGACGTGCCCGGAACTACTCACCAGGGAGTAGTCCAAATCAGACGCCCCAGCCACCTCATCTGCCTCCTCTCGATGTGGAGGAGCAGCGGCTCTACACTGAGATCCTCCCGGATGACCGAGCTTCTCACCCAATCTCTAAGGGAGAGCCCGGACACCCTGCAGAGGAAACTCATTTCGGGCCGCTTGTATCCGGGGATCTTGCTCTTTCGGTCACGACCCACAGCTCGTGACCATAGGTGAGGGTAGGAACATAGATCGACTGGTTAATCGAGAGCTTCGCCTTTTGGGTTAGCGCCTCCTTTACCACAACGGATCGATACAAAGTCCGCATCCCTGCTGACGCGACACTGATCCGCCTTGTCGATCTCCCGTTCCATTCTTCCCTCACTTGTGAACAAGACCCCAAGATACTTGAACTCTTCCACTTGGGAGAGGATCTCATCCCCAACCTGGAGAGGGCATGCCACCCTTTTCCGACTGAGGACCATGGTCTCAGATTTGGAGGTGGTGATTCTCATCCCAGCCGCTTCACACTCAGCTGCGAACTGCTCCAGTGAGAGTTGGAGGTCACGGCTTGATGAAGCCAACAGAACCACATCATCTTCAAAAAGCAGAGATGCAATACTGAGGCCACCAAACCGGACCCCCTCTACGCCTCTGCTGCGGCTAGAAATTCTGTCCATAAAAGTTATGAACAGAATCGGTGACAAATGGCAGCCTTGGCGGAGTCCAACCCTCACCGGAAACGAGTCAGACTTACTCCCGGATATGCAGACCAAACTCTGACTCCGGTCATACAGGGACCGAACAGCCTGTATCAGGGGGTTCGGTACCCACTGATACGGGACTTTGGTCGTCCTCTAGCTCTCTTGCCTGGCAGCTCCATCTTCATCATCCTTCTAACACACCTGACACCTTCCTCCACCCGTTCCAACCTGCTTGGACCAGTTTCTTCACTTCCTGACCACACTCACCATTGCTCTGGATGGTTGACCCCAAGTATTTAAAGTCCTCCACCCTTGCTATCTCTTCTCCCTGTAGCCTCACTCTTCCCCCACCACCCATCTCATTCATGCACATATATTCTGTCTTACTTTGGCTAATCTTCATTCCTCTTCTTTCCAGTGCATGCCTCCATCTTTCCAACTGTTCCTCCAGCTGCTCCCTGCTTTCACTGCAGATCACAATGTCATCTGCAAACATCATGGTCCACGGGGATTCCAGTCTAATCTCATCTGTCAGCCTATCCATCACGACTGCAAAAAGGAAGGGGCTCAGGGCTGATCCCTGATGCAGTCCCACGCCCACCTTAAATTCTTCTGTCACACCTACAGCACACCTCACCGCTGTTCTGCTGCCCTCGTACATGTCCTGTATTATTCTAACATACTTCTCTGCCACTCCAGACTTCCGCAGAGAGTACCACTGTTCCTCTCTGAGTAATCTGTCATAGGCTTTCTCTAGATCTACAAAGACACAATGTAGCTCCTTCTGACCTTCTCTGTACTTTTCCATCAACATCCTCAAGGCAAATAACGCATCTGTGGTACTCTTTCTAGGCATGAAACCATACTGTTGCTCGCAAATACTCAATTCTGTCCTGAGTCTAGCCTCCACTACTCTTTCCCATAACTTTATCGTCTGGCTCATGAACTTTATTCCTCAGTTCCCATAAGATCTGCACATCACCTTTGTTCTTAAAAATGGGCACCAGTACACTTTTCCTCCATTCCTCTGGCATCTTCTCACGCACTAGAATTCTATTGAACAAGCTGGTCAAAAACTCCACAGCCACCTCTCCTAGATGCTTCCATACATCCACCGGAATGTCATCAGGACCAACTGCATTTCCATTTTTCATCCTCTTTCATGCCTTTCTAACTTCCTTCCCCCTTACGAATCATTGCCACTTCCTGGTCCACCACACTTTCCTGTTCTACTCTCCCTTCTCTCATTTTCCTCATTCATAAAATCCTTGAAGTATTCTTTCCATCTATCTAGCACACTACTTGCACCAATCAACATATTTCCATCTCTATCCTTAATCACCCTAACATGCTACACATCCTTCCCATCTCTATCCCTCTGTCTGGCCAGCCTGTATATAACCTTTTCTCCTTCTTTTGTGTCCAACCTGCCATACATGTCATCATATGCCTCGTTTGACCTTTGCCACCTCTACCTTTGCGCCGTGTCGCATCTCAATGTATTCCTTTCGCCTCTCCTCGGTCCTCTCAGTGTCCCACTTCTTAGCTAACCTTTTTCCTTATATGATTTCCTGTACTGTGAGGTTCCACCACCAAGTCTCCTCTCCTTTCCTGCCAGAAGACACACCAAGTACTCTCCTGCCTGCCTCTGTGATCACCTTGGCGGCAGTAGTCCAGTCTTCTGGAAGCTCCTCCCGTCCACCGAGAGTCTGTCTCACCTCTTCCTGAACAGCTGCACAACACTGGTCCTGTCTCAGCTTCCACCACATGGTTCTCTTCTCTGCCTTTGTCTTCCTAATCTTCCTCCCCACCACCAGAGTCATCATACACACCATCATCCTATGCTGTCTAGCCACACTCTCCCCTACCACTACCTCACAGTTGGTAACCTCCTTCAGATTACATCGTCTGCACAAAATGTAATCCACCTGCGTGCTTCGACCTCCGCTCTTGTAAGTCACCCTATGTTCGTGCCTCTTTTGGAAAAACGTGTTCATTACAGCCATTTGCATCCTTGTTGCAAAGTCTACCACAGTCTGTCCCTCCAAGTTCCTTTCCTGGATGCCGTACTTACCCATCACTTCTTCATCACCCCTATTATCTTCACGAACATGTCCATTACAATCTGCACCAATTACGACTCTCTCTCTGTCTGGGATGCTCAGAACTACTTCGTCTAGCTCCTTCCAGAATTTCTCTTTCACTTCTAGGTCACATCCTACCTGTGGGGCATAGCCACTAATCACATTACACATAACACCCTCAATTTCAAGTTTCAGCCTCATCACTCGATCTGATACTCTTTTCACCTCCAAGATATTCTTAGCTAACTCTTCCTTTAGAATAACCCCTACTCCATTTCTCTTCCCATCTACACCATTGTAGAATAATTTGAATCCTGCCCCTAAACTTCTAGCCTTACCTTTCCACTTGCTCTCATGGACACATAATATATCAACCTTTCTTATCATAATCATGTGAACCAACTCCTGAGATTTTCCTGTCATAGTCCCAACATTCAAAGTCCCCACATTCAGACCTCGGCTCTGTGCTTTCCTCTTTTCTTTCTGCCGAAGAACCCGCTTTCCACCTCTTCTTTTTTTTTGACTTCGACCCACAGTAGCGGAATTTCCAACAGCGCACTGCAGGTTGACTGCGCCGGTGGCGGGCGTTGTTAACCCGGGCCACGACCGATCCGGTATGGAATTTTTTGGATGAACGCTCATATTTGAACGCCTTCTCCAAGTCCACAAAACACATGTAGACTGGTTGGGCAAACTCCCATGCACCCTCGAGGACCCTGCCAAGGGTGTAGAGCTGGTCCACTGTTCCACGGCCGGGACGAAAACCACACTGCTCCTCCTAAATCTGAGATTCAACTTCCCAACGGACCCCCCGCCCCCGATGTCCACGTGATGTTGCAGAGGCGTGTCAACCAGGACCGCTCCAAAACATCCAGAGCCTTGAGGAACCCCGTTCGAATCTCATCCACCCCCGGGGCCTTGCCACCGAGGAGCTTTTTAACCACCTCGGTGACCTCAACCCCAGAGAACCCAGACTCTGCTCCCTCATGGGAAGGCATGTTGGTGGAATTGAGGAGGTCTTCGAAGTATTCTCCCCACCGGCTCACAACATCCCGAGTCGAGGTCAGCAGCGCCCCTTCCCCACTATACACAGTGTTGATGGTGCACTGCTTTCCTAACCTGAGAGGGGAAGGGTGAAGTGCAGGATGAAGTGCAGTCCCATCTTGATTGCATCACCCACAGAACTGTTTGCTTGATAGGCACACTGCAGGTGGAAGAACCATCTTTTAACACTAGTCGAGCTAAGCAGCGCCCCATCCCCACTATACACAGTGTTGATGGTGCAATGCTTCCCCCTCCTGAGACGCCGGATGGTGGACCAGAATTTCCTCGAAGCCGTCCGGAAGTCTTTCTCCACGGCCTCACCGAACTCCTCCCACGCCCGAGTTTTTTCTTCAGCGACCCCCAAAGCTGCATTCCGCTTGGCCAGCCGGTACCCATCAGCTGCCTCAGGAGTCCCATAGGCCAAAAAGGCCCAGTAGGACTCCTTCAATTTGACGGCATCCCTCACACCAACGGGTTCGGGGATTGCCGCCACAACAGGCACCAACCACCTTACAGCCACAGCTCCGGTCGGCCGCCTCAGCAATGGAGGCGCGGAACATGGTCCACTCTGACTCGATGTCCCCCACCTCCCCCGGAACATGAGCGAAGCTCTGTTGGAGGTGGGAGTTGAAACTCCTTCTGACAGGGGATTCCGCCAGACGTTCCCAGCAGACCCTCACAATACGTGTGGGCCTGTCTCGGCATCTTCCCCCACCATCGGAGCCAACTCACCACCAGGTGGTGATCAGTTGACAGCTCCGCCCCTCTCTTCACCCGAGTGTCCAAGACATGCGGCCGCAAGTCCGATGAAACGACCACAAAGTCTATCATTGAACTGCGACCTCGGGTGTCCTGGTGCCAAGCGCGTGGACACCCTTATGGGTGAACATGGTGTTCGTTATGGACAATCCGTGATGAGCACATAAGTCCAATAACAGAACACCGTTCGGGTTCTGATCGGGGGGGCCGTTCCTCCCAATCATGCCCTTCCAGGTCTCACTGTCATTGCCCTCGTGGGCATTGAAGTCCCCCAGCAAAACGATGGAGTCCCCAGTGGGAGCGCTCTCAAGCACCCCCTCAAAGGACTCCAAAAAGGGTGGGTACTCTGAACTGCTGCTTGGTGCATAGGCACAAACAACAGTCAGGACCCATCCCCCCCGCTCGAAGGCGGAGGGAGACTACCCTCTCGTCCACCGGGGTGAACCCCAACGTACAGGTGCCAAGGCGGGGAGCAATAAGTATACCCACACCTGCTCGGTGCCTCTCATCGTGGGCAACTCCAGAGTGGAAGAGAGTCCAAACCCTCTCGAGAGGACTGGTACCAGAGCCCAAGCTGTGCGTGGAGGCGAGTCCGACTATATCTAATCGGAACTTCTCGACCTCACACACCAGCTCGGGCTCCTTCCCTGCCAGAGAGGTGACATTCCACGTCCCTAGAGCCAGCTTCTGTACCCGGGAATCGGATCGCCAAGGTCCCCACCTTCGGCCACCGCCCACCTCGCACTGCACCAGACCCTTAGGGCCCCTTCCACAGGTGGTGAGCCCATGGGAATGGGGACCCACGTTACCCTTTCGGGCTGTGCCCGGCCGGGACTAAAAATAACAATTGGTGGTGAGATATTTACAGTACTACATCAAAAGACACACAGCAAGGCTAAAAATAAACTAGCTTTTGGATTTGAATATACTGTACATGACGATGACGCGGCGTAAATGTCTTTTGCGGGATAGGCGAATTATGACATTGAAGCAGATCAGCATAAAATGCTAGTTATCGGCCTAGGCCGATCAGATCGGTGTAAAGTCTACAGTCTAGTTTTACTTTAGTTTTCAAAATTCACCAGTGTCGTGTGAAGTTACCCTTCGTGCCAAAATGCTGACTTCATATAGTTCAAAATATAGAGTTCAAAATAAAGGCTACAAGCTTAAAACAGGAAGTTAAATCTTGCACACATAAACCATTTTACAGCTGAAATGTTAATGAATATTAAGTCAATTGGGTTACTTCCACACGCATTGCGTTTTACTACACAGGTTTGATATAGATAATGGTTGTGAAGAACTCTGAGTCAAATGTTCATGATATATTATCATACGCTGCGGGCTGCCAAGAAAATGGATGTTTATAATTTGGACACCCTTTATTTAAACAATGGAAACTTTTTTGACCCAGCCTCTTAATAATCAGAATCGAGAATCGTTTGGAACCGGAATCGAAATGAGGAATCTGGACCAGAATCGCTCAAATTCAAACGATGCCCAACTGTAGCGTTCATGACACAACAATAAGGAAAAGCAAAAACGGCCCCCATGTCAAGAGTTCCAAGGCAAAAACCACTGCTGACCAAAAAGAACAAAGGCTTTGTAAAAATAAATGATTCCCAAGACTTTTGGGAGAATATATGGACTGATGAGAAGAAAGTTGAGCTTTTCGGAAGGTGTCTTGCTTCACCTGGCGTAAATGAAAGAAAAAGAAAATCATACCAACAGTCAAACATTGTGGCGGTAGTGTGATGGTCTTGGGCTGCATAGTTCCTTCAGGACCTGGACAACTTGCTGAGATTGATGGAACCATAAATTTTGCTCTTTAACAGAAAATCCTGAAGGAGAATGTTCATGGTGAAGTATTCGTTCGCGCACAGCGTAAATATGGTGGCTCTGGACGGAGGTGATATGCAATGGAGATATTGTTTTTAACTACTTATAAGTTGTTTTTAATCAAGCGTTTGTTTACATAAACATAAAAACAATCCCAACTACTGTGCTGAATAGACAACGGACCTTCACAATGAAGTGCGCATGTCACACGGCTGTTCTGATTAGATGTAGTACACGTATAAACCAGATCGGAATAGATCGGGTCACATGTAAACAGTTGACCAGAGGTCTTTAATCGGAACGACAAAAAAGTCTCCATGTTAACCCGGCTACTGTGTAGTTGGTCCGCTGAAGACGAGCAGTTTACCCGTCAATCAAATATGTTGATGTTTGCTGTCATCAACTATTGGCTGAATAACATGTGCCATTGAGGTTATGGTTAATAAACAGTTAACGTGTTTGTGTTAATTGGGGACACAACAACTTGGAGCGAAATGCTGATGTTTTAAACGACGTCTGATGACCACCGCGGTGGAGCAAGATGTTTAGCTCGCTCGGTCGTGAATAAACCGCTAACTTTCCCAAAGTCTCTCGAGCAAGGCTGTGTGGCTGAGTATTGGACGGAGCCATCACCGTCGAAAGTGTACCGGTTCACCGGTGTTCCATGAGCCCACTAGCGGCTAATGACAGCCTTTCAAGGCATTGTGTGATCTGCACGCTGGCTCACCACAACAATGACAATTTATCAAATCCGGAAATACTATCGTGTCCATTTTATTTATCGAATGGTAAGTCGATATCGTAATTATGAGAGACCAAGTGAGCATACTTGACTTGAAGTGAACTAATTCAGATCAGCTGTTCTGGACAAGAATGATCCCCATTTTTGAGTTCAGGGAATTCAAGTCACAAATCAGGTTTGGATTAAGAGCATTTTAAACCCGCTTGCTGGAATACCCTCCTGGTCTCAACTGTAGATTGCAATCAATGTTGACCAATCGATTTGTAGATAATGTTACAGTCCACTGACAGACAGTCCACAATGTCAGTAGAAGCATGATATTGCAGGGATGAGTGGAATACACTTTTTAGTTACAAAGAAAGAGAGTTTAAGATTACCTGAGTTTCAAAAATAAAAGCTTCCAGGCTGTTGAGCATCTTTTCCCTTACTTGTTTGGCCAGGTCTCGATCTGTCAAATCTAGCAACCTGAAAAAAATTTGCCTGATGAAACCAAGGAGCGAGAGAAGGACCAAAAGCAGGTTGGAAATACATGAATGAAAACTGATTCTTTACTTCTTTTTGGAAGCATTAAGGTCATTAGCAGTGGGATCCAAGACATCGTTGATGATGAGTTCCATTGCGATGTCTTCTGAGATCTTTGTCTTTTTCAAATGTTTAGCCACATTTTCATCGTCCTTCTCTGCCTTGGATTTCTTTTCACTGTCCTTTTCCTCCTGTAACAGAATAGAGTTTACATCTTCAAACATACATATAACTGCTTAGTTGTAAACAGGAAATTGTGTTGTTCATAATCAACACAATGGTTTGCATTACTGATGTGCTTGTTTTCATGTTATCCAATCTTATACAGTTGCCATAAAAAGTGTGTACCTTTCAGAATTACAGTACCTGGATGTTTGCATATTGCAGGTACAAATTTGGTCAATTTAATATTTTTTCACAAATTGATACGATTGGTCAGTCCCTATGTGTGTATGTCATTTTTACATGTTGAGCAATATAGTGTTGAGAATGGCTTGCTCTCTTTTTGACGATGCAATATTAATGGTGCAACGACCGTTTTGTTTCCTGATAAGTGATCGAGACATTGACCAAATTGCCATTAAAAATTGTATCTGATCGCATTTGCCAAGTGCATGTTTTAATGGTTGAAAGTTGCCTTTTTTCCCCCCACTGCAAACTCTGCCTCCTGCACACTTTCCGTTCATGAAGACAGCCCCTTCTCCCATTTTGATTTAAAAGCGACCTACTGCAATATGATTGGCTGCATGCTGCAAAATACTGTGATTGGCTGCTCCTTCCAGATAGGACACGCATTATTATCCACAGCGCCGTCCCATACACGCGCACCACATACATGCGTCAGACCTAACTTTGTGACAACAAGTGTTTTGCTATTTAAAAAAAAGAAAACAGAACAGAGAGGATGGTGGCCAACTATTTACGACGTCACTAGGTATGTTGGGAAAGCTGCTATGTTTTAACGATGACGTCACCACACAGCATCTGAGTATTTCTCAGCATGCCTAGTGTTGTAAATAATTATGCGGTTTTATGTCACTTTGTCCTGTAACCCCCTAAATAATTAATAATGTGAACGTTAATAGGCCTTGTGTGTGCTTATCCCCCCTCTATCTTGTTGTTGTGTGTGAACCAATTTTTTTTTTTTTTTTTTAACTATTCTGGAACCAGAAGTGAATGTATCATCCCAACAGATGACCTGTCAAGTTTTCATTACATTGTGCTAGTCTGCTTACGTGTCAATGCGCACGTGGGATGGGTAAGCACCCACCTTTAAAGCCGCAATTTCAAAACTAAACTCAAGAGGGAATCACAGATACAGTAGGCAATACATTAATCAGGAGGGAGGCGTTCGCAATATGGTTAATATAGCTGGTTAGGATTAATTAGAGGTATTTAAATGTGAAATGCCATCATTGATTGCATCAAAATCAGAATCATCTTTCTTTGGCAAGTATGTCAAAAACACAAGGAATTTGTCTCTAGTAGTTGGAGCCACTTTAGTACGACAACAGACAGCCATTTGAAAGAAAATACTTTTGAGACATAAAAACACAATACGGAGAGTCACTGAGGAATAAAAGGTGACAGTAATGTGGTAATGCCGATACATTTTTTTTTACAATTGTGCAAATGATGCAGTCCTCTAGCATGTGAATATATGAATGGATAGAAAGTTTTTCGGGGCGCACTGTACATGGGTAGAAGACTTTGATTTCTGGAGTCAAATTAGACTCGAGAGCATATTATACACATGAAATTACGGCATGTGCAAAGCTGAAGAAGCCCAGACTGCTTTAAAAAGGATCCTATAGGAAAACAAACGATCATTAAAATAAAGCGTAGTAATTGTAGTAGTAATGATTTATCCATTGTCGGTTTATGATTATGATTTTAAATTGGTTTCTTTTGCTCGGAAATACATTTCAAAATACTCTGAATAATCAAATGATAAAATCGTGATTGAGGATTTTGCCCCAAAAAAAGTAAATAAACATATACTGTGCCACCAGAAAGTATTCACACCCCTTCACGTTTTCCACATTTTACTGTTTGTAGACTTATTCTAAAGCTTATTTGAGTGTAGTTTGCTTTTTAAAAAAAACTACATAAAATATCCCATAATGACAAAGTGAAACATGTTCAGACATGTAAATTTATAAAAAAATGCAAACATTCAAACATAAGTACATAAGTAGTCACACCCTTTGCCATGACACCCAAACTTAAGCTCAGGTGCATCTGATTTCCACTGATCATCCTTGATATGCTTCTACAACTTGAATAGAGTCCACCTGTGGTAAATTGATTTAACATCATTTGGAATGGCACACACCTGTCTATATAAGCTCTCATTGTTGGCAGTGTATAGGGTAGAAACCAAGCAATGAAGTCTAAGGAATGAGGAGGTCTGCAGACCTCTGAGACAGGATTTTGTGTCAAGGCACAAATCTGGGAAAAGATACAATTTTTTTTTAACAGCATTGAAGGTCCCGAAAAGCACTGTGCTCTCGATTATTCGGAAATGGAAGTTTGTAACCACCACGACCCTTCCTAAATCTGGCCGTCCGACCAAGCTGAGGAACCGGGGAAGAAGGGCCTTGGTCAAAGAACAAGAACCCTATGGTCACTAAGGCGGAGCTCCAGTGTTCCTTTGCGGAGATAGGAGAACTATCCAAAAGGTCAACCATTGCTAATGCACTCCACCAATAAGGCCTTTATGGTAGAGTGGACAGACGGAAGCCACTTCTCACTAAAAGACAAATGTCAGCCCGCTTGGAATTTGCCAGAAGGCACCTTAAGGATTCTCAGACCTGCAGAAACAAAATTCTCTGGTCTGATGAAACCAAAAAAAAGAACTTTTTGGCCTTAATTGCAAGCATCATACTGGATCTGGAGAAGAAGTGGCACTGCTCATCGCCTGGCGAACACCATCCCTACTGTGAAGCAAGGTGGTGGCAGCATCATGCTGTGGGGCTGTTTTTCTGCTGTAGGAACTGGGAGACTAGTCCGCATAGAGGGTAAGATGACAGCTGCAAAATATAGAGAAATTCTTCAAGTGAACTTGCTCCAGAGTGCTCTGGAATGCAAGAGGCGTCGATTCACATTCCAACACGACAAAGACCCAAAGCACAGAGCCAAGATAAAGGAGTGGCTTCAGGGGCAGCCTGTGAATGTCCTTTACTGGCCCAGCCAGAGCCCGGACTTGATTCCAATCGAATATCTCTGGAAATACCAAAAATGGCTGTCCACCGACGCTGCCCATCAAACCTGACTGACCTTGAGAGGATCTGCAGAGGAGAATGGGAGAAAATGCCCCAAAACAGGTGTGCCAAACTCATAGAGACATACCTAAGAAGACTGGCTGTGATTGGTGCCAAAGGTGCTTCAACAAAATATTAAGCCAAGGGTATGAATACTTATGGACCAATTATGTTTAAACTTTCAATACATTTGCACAACTGTCTGAAAATATGTTTTTACTTTTCATGATGGGATATTTTATGTACTCAAATCAGCTTTAGAATAAGTCTATAACATAGCAAAATGTGGAAAAAGTGAAGGGCTGTGAATACTTTCTGGTGGCACTGTGTGATATACAGTGGGTACGTAAAGTATTCAGACACACTTAAAATGTTCACTTTTTTATATTGTAGCCATTTGCTACAATCATTTAAGTTCATTTTCTTCCACAATGTACACACAGCACCTAATATTGACAGAAAAAAAGGAATTGTTGAAATTTCTACAGATTTATAAAAAAGAAAAACTGAAATATCACACAGCCATAAGTATTCAGACCCTTTGCTCAGTATTTAGTTGAAGCACCCTTTTGAGCTAATCTAGCCATTCGTCTTTTTGGGAAAGAGAAGTTTTTCACACCCGGATTTGGGCCTCATCTGCCATTCCTCCTTGCAGATCCTCTCCAGTTCGGATGGTGAACATTGGTGGACAGCATTTTCAGGTCTCTCAAGAGATGCTCAATTGGGTTTAAGTCAGGGCTCTGGCTGGGCCATTCGAGAACAGTCACTGAGTGGTTCTGAAGCCACTCCGTTGTTTTAGCTGTGCTTAGGGTCATTGTCTTTTTTGAAGGTGAACCTTCAGCCCAGTCTGAGGTTCTGAGCACTCTGGAGAAGGTTTTTGTCCAGGATATCCCTGTACTCGGCTGCATTCATCTTTTATTCGATTGCAACCAGTCTCCCTGTCCCTACAGCTGAAAAACACCCCCATAGTATGATGCTGCCACCACCATGCTTCACTGTTGGGACTGTATTGGACAGGTGATGAGCAGTGCCTGGTTTTCTCCACACACTTAGAACTAAGGCCAACAATTTCTATCTTGGTCTCATCAGACCAGAGAATCTTATTTCTCACCATCTTGGAGTCCTTCAGGTGTTTTTTTTAATTTTTAATTTTAGCAAACTCTATGCGGGCTTTCATGTGTCTTGCACTGAGGAGAGGCTTCCGTCGGGCCACTCTCCCATAAAGCCCTGACTGGTGGAGGGCTGCAGCGATGGTTGACTTTCTAGAACTTTCTCCCATCTCCCGACTGCATCTCTGGAGCTCAGCCACAGTGATCTTTGGGTCCTTCTTTACCTCTCTCACCAAGGCCCTTCTCCCCCAATTGCTCAGCTTGGCCGGACGGCCAGCTCTAGGAAGGGTTCTGATCGTCCCAAACGTCTTCCATTTCAGGATTATGGAGGCCAATGTGCTCTTAGGAACCTTAGGTTCAGCAGAATTTTTTTTGTAACCTTGGCCAGATCTTTGCCTTGCCACAATTCCAGTTCCTTTGAGCTCATGATTCTCATTTGCACTGACTGTAAGGTCTTATATAGACCGGTGTGGCTTTCCTAATCAAGTCCAACCAGTATAATCAAACACAGCAGAACTCCAATGAAGGTGTAGAACCATCTCAAGGATGATCAAAAGAAATGGACAGCACCAGAGTTAAATATATGAGTGTCACAGCAAAGGGTCTGAGTACTTATGGCTGTGTGATATATCAGTATTTCTTTTTTTAATAAATCAGCAAAAATTTCAACAATTATGTTTTTTTCTGTCAATATGGGGTGCTGTGTGTACATTAATGAGGAAAAAAATGAACAAATGCTTTTAACAAATGGCTGCAATGTAACAAAGAGTGAAAAATTTAAGGGGGTCTGAAAACTTTCCGTACCCACTGTATATAAAATATATGGTGCTGGTACACTTATGCAATCGTTTTATTGTTTTATTTATGTCAATCAGATTGGTGTAGTAATGTTTAAAATTAAGTGGTTGTCCCAGGGGAAGAGGATTAGGAGGCCTCATAAGAGCTGGCCCCTCTGAGTTGAACAAACCTTTCGGCACGGTGGGCGACTGGTTAGCACATCTGCCTCACAGTTCTGGCTCAAATCCCGGCCCCGCCTGTGTGGAGTTTGCATGTTCTCCCCGTGCCTGGGTGGGTTTTCTCCGGGCACTCCCGTTTCCTCCCACATCCCAAAAACATGCGTAGTAGGTTGATTGAGGAAACTAAATTGCCCATAGGTGTGAATGTGAGTGCGAATGGTTGTTTGTTACTATGTGCCCTGCCATTGGCCGGCGACCAGTTTAGGGTGTACCCCGCCTCTTGGCCGAAGATAGCTGGAATAGGCTACAGCAACCCACGACCCTAGTGAGGATAAGCGGTAAAAGAAAATGGATGGACCTGTTTTGTCAGCCACTGCTTGTTGCGACAATTTTCGTGCACTATGAAATGCTTTGTATAAATAAATTTGTCTTGCCTTCGCCTCAAGAAGAATTGCCCGATGTGAACAATGCAATAAAGAGCCCTTTGTATACCTATAATTAAGAATTGTTTACTTGCATGAAGCTGGAAAGGGTCACAAAAGTACCTCTAACAGCCTGGATATTCATCAGTCCAAGGTAAGACGGATTTGTCTATAAATGGTGAGAGCAATGTTGACCAAATTATTTTCATATTTACCTTCTCATCCATCAAGGGGGCTGCATCTTCTGTCTTCTCTTGGTTTTTCTCCTCTGTGGTACTTTTCTCTGGTTCCTCTGTGGTAGGCTCCTCCTTCTGGGTGTCATCCTTTTTACTCTCATCGTTTGCCTCTTTTCCAGATTCACCCCCCTCATCCTGAATACACAAATCAGTATCTTTTTGATATTTCAGTATTTTTTTGTGAACTGTATTATCACACCTGTGAATATTCTCATTCATCCAGGTCATTTTATTCTAAGGATCGTCTCGGTTTTGGTGTGGAAACTAGGGCTGTGGAGAAAAAAACAACAAAAAAAAAAACAGGACCCAGTTTATGTCACTTAGAACATTTTGCCACTGTCCATGTTTATCGGACATACACTCCCGATTTTTGTTGCAGACTGACAAGTGAAAAACATTGCCAAAAATGACAGAGGACCGTCTGTAAATGTTTTTTTTAGACACTATTAGATGTGTAACATACATATAACATGTATGAGTGAACTGAATGGTAGTTAGCATTTTTTTTTTTTTTTAAACATAAAATGGTAATCGCTAGTGTGCCAATGCTAATTACGAATGCTAACCATTCAGTCAAGGCTGTTTTTGTTTTCTCAAATTCTGTACAGTTTATACCATACACTCAGTACCACGATATGCAGTTTAAGGATCTTATCCTTATCCTATGACAATAAAATGCATGGTAGTAGTAAAAAAAGAAAAAAAAAAAGAAAAAAAAAAGAAATTAAAAAAAATAAAAATTGGGGGACTGTGGGGTTAATCAATTCTATGAAGGTTTGATAGTGACAGCGCTAGTGCCAACTATTTATCGTAAAAGTTAGACGCCAACCCAAAACCAGGAATCTTAACATGATTTTGGAATGCATATGACAGTTGTTAAGATGCCTTGCAGAGAGGCTTCTGCTCGTCATGAGCAGTCATTGGGTGAAAACTCCCTCGTTAAAATTACATTCAGTTGCAAAAAGGTGTTCAAGCAACCATAAGGCCAATTGAGGCCGTGTTATTTGTTAGAAGTTGAAATATTGAGTCTCTTTGGAAGGTACGAAAGCATTGTATGCGTGAGATACTTTATGTAGGTGCTGTAAGCCTCCTCCTATTTAGAGCTGGTCTTTAAACCTAACGATGGCCTCTCTCACTCCTCTTTCAAACCATGTCTTCTTTGTTCAGAATATCCACATTGTCCTAAAGAGCGCTGTTTCTCTCTGAGGAGCAGGCAAACAGTTTAGTTTTGACCTGCAGAGTTAACCTCTGTGTTGAGCGATGCGCCTGGTTGGTGGTATTGCACAGCAGAGATGGGCCAACTCTTTAGGTCCACTGTTGGATGTGGCGGCCATTATCCGGGTAGCAGAGAATGTAAAGAATGTGTAGTCATGCAGTGAGACAGCATTTTAGGAAAGGAAGGGGATTTATTTAGACCATGAAGCCTCACTAATTCTATAAGCAGTGAGGTTTCATACCACAGCTGAAGTTGGACTCCAGGCAGACACTTGACGGCTTGTGACTGCTAGCTAGCTAGCCATCACTCGTTTAAGGGGCTGCACTGCCTTGCTATATGTTGGAGAATGTGCCACACAAATTCTCTGGTTATCTGTATGGGCTAGTTTCAACCATGACTAACGTAAAAAATACTGTATACGTTTTCACTTATTTCTATATTTTACAGTATTTATTGCCACCACGGCGGCAGACTGGTTAGAGCGTCTGCCTCACAGTTCTGAGGACTGGGGTTCAATCCCCGGCCCCGCCTGTGTGGAGTTTGCATGTTCTCCCCGTGCCTGTGTGGGTTTTCTCCGGGCACTCCGGTTTCCTCCCACATCCCAAAAACATGCATGGTAGGGTAATTGACAACTCTAAATTGCCTGTAGGTGTGAATGTGAGTGTGAATGGTTGTTAGTTTGTATGTGCCCTGCGATTGGCTGGCAACCAGTTCAGGATGTACCCAGCCTCCTGCCTGATGATAGCTGGGATAGGCTCCAACACGCCCGCGACCCTTGTGAGGAGAAGCGGCTCAGAAAATGGATGGCTGGATGGATATTATCACCACATCCACAAGAATGAGGTAAATATTATTTTTAGAGCTGGAACTAATTAACTGCATTCCCATTAAATTCAAATGAGAAACATCACCTTGATTTGCAAACATTTCGAGTTCCAGACGGGGTCACAGAATGTATTAAATTTGTATCGTTAGATTTTACTTTAAATACACAGCTATCTAGCAGCTATACAGTATATTATTATAGACAGTGGGTATAACAGAGGATTTTTATATACAGTGAACACCCGCCATTTGCCTTGGGTGGGGACTGGGCCGGACTGCAACAGAGGGAAATCCGCCTTGAATGAGTGGAGATAAACAGCCAATAAGCGTTTCCAAAAATAATTACATTTTTTATTATTTTTTTATTTTTTAAATCATCTGCGAATAGGTGAATAAGCAGGCGCAGAGCCACGAGGATGAGATGACCACTGTATATAAAAATAACTGACAAGTCGAGGGTGTACCCCTGTCTCTTGGCCAAAGTCAGCTGGGACAGGCTCAAGCTCACCCGTGACCCAACTGATGATAAAGTGGTACAGAAAACAGATGGATGGATAAAAATAACTAATATTCACTGTGTACACCATCTCATATTTAGGGATGTCACTATGGTGAAATTTGCCAAACCCATTCAACTCTTGCAAATACTACTGACCACTGGCTCATTTTATTTATTGTACAGGTTTTCACATTGTACATAAAACAGGTGTCAGTATTATATCCACTGTACGACATTTGTCAATAAAAATTTACCTGGAGAGGTTTAGTCACATTTGGGGCAAGTTCTGGGGATCCTCCTCCAAACAATGTGGAAATTGTGTTACCCAGTTCTGAAAGACAGTAAAATGTGGATTCCGTTTTATTTTGCTGAGGCAATTATCATCGTAGCAAAAAGCAGTATCATAGCGGTAGCTCTTGCGCCATGAAAGCTAATTCAAAATATCACAGCATTCTACATTTTGTATGGTTCAAATATGAAGTTGGACAAAAGTCAGTCTCTGTTCCACGTGTATGTTCTGTCCTTGTTCTGAACTGTTTAATGATGTTAAGTTCACATCAGTCAAATAGTGATTGTTTTATATCGTGATATATGTAGATCATTTTACAGTTTACCTATGTGAGTGCCAGGATGCACGTGTCCCGCTATATTACAGATTTTTATTCCAGTTGATACTATTGTTTGTCCAATATTTAATAATAATCTATATCTAATAATCTCTCTCTCTCAATATATTATATGTTGAGTTTTTAAAATTTTATTTTTTAGGACATAGTTATCCAAAAACTATCACGACAAATGACAGCATTGTTGTGTTTTATGCCACTGATATAGTGTTATTAGATAGCTAGATATTAATTTAAGTCTATCCTTTTTAAGAAGAATTAATGCGAATATATTGAACATTGGCATTCTAATGTAGAACAATAAAATATCTTGGATAAAAAAAATATAAATAAAAAAACATTCAGGCTTTGCTAAAAAAAATTGAACTTTAACAAATAAACATTCAGGACAGATTAAGATATTACACACAATGGCTTGGGCAATTTACGGCCAATCAAGTTTTTTATTTGGTTAATAAAAAGTATAGCAACATTTAACAAGTAGATCAAAGCAACCTGTTTTGATTTGTACTACTTTTCAAAGGTCTGCAGCCTTTCTTTAAACGCTAACTCTGTCAACAGGTTCAATGGCTGCATCTCTTACATGAGTGAGTATACTATAACTGTATATAATGTGAGCATAGGTGCACCATATACATGGTCACGTTTGTATTTGCAATGTTGGGCAAAGCGTTCCATAATTGCAACTTGACAGGAGACGGGAAACGTACCATCCTGTTTTTGTTCCCAGCTGAAGAAATTGGGTGGGATTGGTTGTGTTTAAAATTGATTTTGTGACTTAAGTTGTATTGTCTTTGTTGCCACTTAATACAAATTCGAAATACCAGCTCGTTGGTGTTAGCGGGATGTTGGACATCAGAATCATCTTTATTTGCCAAGTATGTCCAAAAAACACACAAGGAATTTGTCTCCGGTAGTTGGAGCCGCTCTAGTACGACAACAGACAACATCTGGCTTGAATGAAAAATGTTCCATCATCATCGTGGTAACGTTAACTTTTGGAACTAATTCCATTTATGCCTGGCAGTCAGAAAACATAGCTTTGAGTACGCTAGTGCACGCACTTTTTTTTTTTTTTTCCCCAAAGACCCCTAATGATGACGACAAACAATGGACTTCGTTTTCCCTTGCCCGGACGCGGGTCACCGGGGCCCCCCACTGGAGCCAGGCCTGGTGGTGGGGCTCGAAGGAGAGTGCCTGGTGGCCGGGCCTGCACCCATGGGGCCCGTCCGGGCACAGCCCGAAAGGGTAACGTGGGTCCCCCTTCCCATGGGCTCACCACCTGTGGGAGGGGCCATAGGGGTCGGGTGCAGTGTGAGCTGGGCGGTGGCCGAAGGCGGGGACCTTGGCGATCCGATCCCCGGCTACAGAAGCTGGCTCTAGGGACGTGGAATGTCACCTCTCTGGCAGGGAAGGAGCCCGAGCTGGTGTCTGAGGTCGAGAAGTTCCAACTAGATATAGTCGGAGTCGCCTCCACACACAGCTTGGGCTCTGGTACCAGTCCTCTCGAGAGGGGTTGGACTCTCTTCCACTCTGGAGTTGCCCACGGTGAGAGGCGCCAAGCAGGTGTGGGTATACTTATTGCCCCCCGGCTCGGCACCTGTACGTTGGGGTTCACCCTGGTGGACGAGAGGGTAGCCTCCCTCCGCCTTCGGGTGGGGGGGACGGGTCCTGACTGTTGTTTGTGCCTATGCACCAAACAGCAGTTCAGAGTACCCACCCTTTTTGGAGTCCTTGGAGGGGGTGCTGGAGAGCGCCCCCGCTGGGGACTCCATTGTTCTGTTGGGGGACTTCAATGCTCACGTGGGCAATGACAGTGAGACCTGGAAGGGCGTGATTGGGAGGAACGGCCCCCCCCGATCAGAACCCGAGCGGTATTCTGTTATTGGACTTCTGTGCTCGTCATGGATTGTCCATAACGAACACCATGTTCAAGCATAAGGGTGTCCACATGTGCACTTGGCACCAGGACACCCTAGGTCGCAGTTCGATGATCGACTTTGTGGTCGTGTCATCGGACTTGCGTCCACATGTCTTGGACACTCGGGTGAAGAGAGGGGCGGAGCTGTCGAACTGATCACCACCTGATGGTGAGTTGGCTCCGATGGTGGGGGAAGATGCCGGTCCGACGTGGCAGGCCCAAACGTATTGTGAGGGTCTGCTGGGAACGTCTGGCAGAATCCCGTCAGAAGGAGTTTCAACTCCCACCTCCGACAGAACTTTGCTCATGTTCCGGGGGAGGCTGGGGACATAGAGTCCGAGTGGACCATGTTCCACGCCTCCATTGCTGAGGCGGCCGACCGGAGCTGTGGCCGTAAGGTGGTCGGTGCCTGTCGTGGCGGCAATCCCCGAACCGTTGGTGGACACCAACGGTGAGGGATGCCGTCAAGCTGAAGAAGGAGTCCTATTGGGCCTTTTTGGCCTGTGGGACTCCTAAGGCAGCTGATGGGTACCGGCTGGCCAAGCGGAATGCAGCTCTGGTGGTCGCTGAAGCAAAAACACGTGTATGGGAGGAGTTCGGTGAGGCCATGGAGAAAGACTTCCGGACGGCTTCGAGGAAATTCTGGTCCACCATCCGACGTCTCAGGAGAGGAAAGCAGTCCACCACCAACACTGTGTATAGTGGGGATGGGGCGCTGCTGACCTCGACTCGGGACGTTGTGAGTCGGTGGGAAAAATACTTCGAAGACCTCCTCAATTCCACCGACACGCCTTCCCATGAGGAAGCAGAGTGTGGGTTCTCTGAGGCGGGCTCTCCTATCTCTGGGTTTAAGGTCACCGAGGTAGTTAAAAAGCTCCTCGGTGGCAGGGCCCCGGGGGTGGATGAGATTCGCCCGGAGTTCCGAAAGGCTCTGAATGTTGTGGGGCTGTCCTGGTTGACACGCCTCTGCAACATCGCGTGGACATCGGGGACAGTGCCTCTGGATTGGCAGACTGGGGTGGTGGTCCCCCTTTTTAAGAAGGGGGACCGGAGGGTGTGTTCCAACTACAGGGGGATCACACTGCTCAGCCTCCCTGGTAAGCTCTATTCAGGGGTACTGGAGAGGAGGGTCCGTCGGGAAGTCAAATCTCAGATTCAGGAGTAGTAGTGTGGTTTTCGTCCTGGCCGTGGAACAGTGGACCAGCTCTACACCCTCGGCAGGGTCCTCGAGGGTGCATGGGAGTTCGCCCAACCAGTCTACATGTGTTTTGTGGACTTGGAGAAGGCGTTCGATTGTGTCCCTCGGGGAGTCCTGTGGAGGGTGCTTCAGGAGTATGGGGTACCGAACACCCTGATATGGGCTGTTCGGTCCCTGTACGACCGGAGTCAGAGTTTGGTCCGCATATCCGGCAGTAAGTCGGACTCGTTCCCGGTGAGGGTTGGACTCCGCCCAGGCTGCCCTTTGTCGCCGATTCTGTTCATAACTTTTATGGACAGAATTTCTAGGCGCACCCAAGGCAAAGAGGGGGTCCGGTTTGGTGGCCTCAGTATTGCAGCTCTGCTTTTTGCTGATGATGTGGTTCTGTTGGCTTCATCAAGCCGTGAGCTCCAACTCTCACTGGAGCAGTTCGCAGCAGAGTATGAAGCGGCTGGGATTAGAATCAGCACCTCCAAATCTGAGACCATGGTCCTCAGTCGGAAAAGGGTGGCATGCCCTCTCCAGGTCGGGGATGAGATCCTGCCCCAAGTGGAGGAGTTCAAGTATCTTGGGGTCTTGTTCACGAGTGAGGGAAGAATGGAACGGGAGATCGACAGACGGATCGGTGCAGCGTCTGCAGTGATGCGGACTTTGTATCGGTCCGTTGCGGTAAAGAAGGAGCTAAGCCGAAAGGCGAAGCTCTCAATTTACCGGTCGATCTTCGTTCCTACCCTCACCTATGGTCATGAGCTGTGGGTCGTGACCGAAAGAACGAGATCCCGGATACAAGCGGGCGAAATGAGTTTCCTCCGCACGGTGTCCGGGCTCTCCCTTAGAGATAGGGTGAGAAGCTCGGTCATCCGGGAGGATCTCAGAGTAGAGCCGCTGCTCCTCTGCATTGAGAGGAGCCAGATGAGGTGGCTGGGGCATCTGATTCGGATGCCTCCCGGACGCCTCCTTGGTGAGGTGTTCCGGGCATGTCCCACCGGAAGGAGACCCCGGGGATGACCCAGGACACGCTGGAGAGACTACGTCCTTCGGCTGGCCTGGGAACGCCTCGGGATCCCTCCGGAAGAGCTGGATGAAGTGGCTGGGGAGAGGGAAGTCTGGGCGTCCCTGCTAAAGCTACTGCCCCCGCGACCCGACCCGGATAAGCGGTAGAAAATGGATGGATGGATGGATGGATGCCGGGCACTAAATTGTGTGTTCACTCACTCTCATAGCTCTGAAGTTTGAAGTGATGGAATTGGATGTGTTGGAGGAAAATGCTAAACGCATTACTTAAATACAGACGAGAAATCGATCACTCAGATAAATTTTGGGGAAGCAAGCAACTGCATAAAAGTTTGGTTTGGGTTTAAACTCGTCAAAAGTGTGTGGAAATTAGATCTACAGTAACTTGGGACACGAAAAACTGCTCTGCAGTGGACAGCACCAATTGTCACATTACGCTGAAATGCCCCTGATACGTGGGAATGCAGAGTTGAAAGGAGTTTTTTTTCATCGGTGTTAAGCATGACTCCTTGTGACTGGCTTCGAAGTCAGGCCTTGAATCATTCAAAACCTTCAAAAGATTAATATGAGACAGAAGTTCCAAAATCCAACTTCATTTCATGGTATTGACATCAAGATGTATTAAACAACTCAGGACAGAGCACCTTTTGTTTGAAGCCACGCATTTTTCAAATGAGGAAAAGTACTGGAACAGACATTCATTCATTCATATTCTAGCCCGCTTATCTTCACTAGGGTCACGGGCGTGCTGGAACCCATATCAGCTGACTGTGGGCAAGAGGCGGGGTACACCCCGAACTGGTCGCCAGCCAACAGGAGATATAAACAAACAACCATTCACACAACTAAGGACAATTTAGAATCTTCAATTAACTTACCATGCATGTTTTTTTGGGGGGGAGGAGATGAGGGAAGAAACTGGAGTATCTGCAAAAAACCCAAACAGGCATGGGGAGAACATGCAAACTCGACGGAGGTACGGGGAAAACATGCAAACTCCACTCAGGTGAGGCCGGATTTGAACCCGGGTCCTCAGAACTGTGAGGCAAATGTGCTAACCAGTCGTCCACCGTGCTACCTAGACATTATTAAATTAACTTAAATTGAATAACATTTGATATTTGGTGGCAACCCTTACTTGCAATAACTGCAACAAGCCATTGACTTCAGACTGTTCCATTCTTCATTTGAAACGCTTTTCGAGGCCTTTACTGCAGCCTCTTTCAGTTCTTGTTTGTTTCTGGGGGTTTCTCCCTTCAGTCTCCTCTTCAGGAGGTAAAATGCATGCTCTATTGGGTTAAGGTCCGGTGATTGACTTGGCTAGTCTGAGACCGTACACTCCCCCCCCCCGGATAAAGGCCTCTGTTGTGTTGGCAATGTGTTTTGGGTCATTGTCTTGTTGCATGATGAAGATTCTCGAGATCAGTTTGGATGCATTTTTTTGTAAACTGCCAGACAAAACAGTTTTGTAGACTTCAGAATTCATTCTGCTGCTACCATCCTGCATATCATCATCAATAAAGACTGGTGAGCCCTTTCCAGAAGCAGCCATGCAAGCCCAAGCCATGACATTACCTCCACCATGCTTCACAGGCGAACTTGTGTTTTGGATTATAAGCAGATACTTTCTTTCGGCAGACTTTGGCCTTTCTATCTGTTTGGTAGAGGTTAATCCTGGTCTCATCAACCCAGAGAACTTTGTTCCAAAACTTTTGTGGCTCATCTCTGTACTTCTTTGCAAAATGGAATCTAGCCTTGTGATTCTTTTTGCTGATGAGTGGTTTGCATCTCGTGGTATGGCCCGTGTATTTCTTCTCTCGAATTATTCTTCAAACAGTGGATTGTGATATCTTCACCTCTGCCCTGTGGAGGTTGGCCGTGATGGAACTGACTTTTCTCTATGGGTGTTTCTTCTCCTGTTCGATATCTGTTGCTCAGTACACCAGTGGTTTGTTTCTTTTTCAGAACATTCCAAATTGTTGCACTGGCTATGCCCAATTTTTGTGTCGTAGCTCTGATCGATATTGCCTCTTCTTTCAGCTTCAAAATGGTTTGCTTTTCTCCCATAGACAGCTGGTCTTCATGTTTGCTTAACAGCAAATATAGTTTTCACAGGTGAAACCCAAAGCCAAAAACGAGTACTATTAAATGTTTAAGCAATCTATCTAAAAGGCAACACCTGAACACCTAGAAAAACCCATCAGTCACGTTGCAGTACTTTTGCTCACTTGAAAAGTGGGTGGGTTCAAATCAAACAAAAGGTGCTCTGTTCTGGGGTTGTTTAACACATCTAGATGTAAATAGCATGAAATAAAAGCTGGAATTCTCAACTTTTGTCTCATATTCATCTTTTTGATCGGAAACCCAAATGTCTTTTGTATACAACAAAAACAAAGGACTTGACCTTGCCGTTCCAATACTATTGGAGGGGACTATATTACGGTCTTATTTTCCTCATTAAAAAAACATTAAAATGTTTTTGCTCTTTTTGGGGAGGCTAGAATGCATTGACCTCATTTCCATTCAATTCAATGGGTAAAGACGATTTGAGACTAGTGTTTTGTGTTACGAGCACGGTAAAGGAACAAATTGAACTCTTATCTCCAGGAACCATTGTATTTGATTTCATAAAGGGGACTTATACCTTAACTGTATGTCTTTGTGGACCTGGATTTTTGCACTAGTGTACCAGTCAGGCAACAGCGGGCAAAGCAGCTTACATAATGTTGAAAACCGGGTCATTTTTAAAATGTCTTGGGAAGATGCAGGGGTCTTTCCCTACCCCTGACTGATTAATTGATGAGAAGACTTTGTGTCCCAAGACATTTGTAGTGTATTAATCGAAGAACATACTGGTTAATGTAGATTCTTCCTCCTTCTCCTCCACAATGGTTTCAAAAACAGACTCTACCTGTGGATTAAAAAGAAAAGTTTATTAACTTCCTTTACTTAATAAAGGATTTAGAAAATCATATCGGTTTTACACTTTAGTTGGGGATTTTACGATACTAATTGTCTAAACTGGTTGTACAAGGTATGCTATGGACAATTCTGCCTTTTGTATAGCACATACAATGTGGCATTTGAATTGTTTCCCCTGTGGAGCATTTTTACCAGACTCATGTTTAAGGTGAAATGATCAAAACGTGCCACTAACCCGATCCAGTAGGAGAATTCCACTTTCATCCATGTTGAAGTGGGCCTTGATGCCCTTTGACTCTGCATTTCTGTGCTTTCGAAAGCTGCTACCCACTCCAGACAACTTGACTGTTGTCAGATTGAGAGAGCCAAACACACTGCAATTCAGAAGAAAATTATAGAGAATAATGTGGTTAGCATTAATCAATAGGGCATTCAGTTAGAAAAGTCACACAATTTAGATACAAGCTTATTTGAATGGGAAATCCAGATCGCAAACTATACTAAAGCCAGCAGCTACCTGAGATCTTCCTGTGACAAGAAGCTGAGATCGCCATAGTTTATCTTGAAAGCAAAGTCGTCATTGTAGCGGTTGAATGTGATGACCTTTCGCTGGGGGTAGGGTGCCATCCTCTGAAAGAGGATACGTTTGTTGTGTTTCGAAGCTTTGGCACCTTCTTCCTCAACCTCACGAGTGAATTCAACCTAACAAAATGCAATCACAGGTGCTTAGAATCACAGATATATCCTACTAAAAATAGAATAAACAAATGAATAAATAAGTCACTGCATACAAAGTAAATATAAACAGAACAGCACAATATGGTGTGTGCTCACAGAATTTAGTTTGGCTCTTAATACAGTTGAGAAACCATCAGACATCAAACATTTGACAGACAGTATAAATTGCGTGAGAAAATACTAGGGTTCCATTTTTTTTGTGGTTCTTTCAAAGTTCTTTTTTTACAGATTTTACAGTTTTAACACAAAGCACACAATTCAAGGTGCTTTTCATTGTCAATTCTTCTCTATGCGTAACACATACTGAGGATTGAAATTATGGTGCTCAAGGGCCCAATGTACTACAAAAGACAGTACAAATAATATAAAAAGCTAAATAAAACAATGGTATATACAGTATAAAAAGTTTTAATTGAATGTGCAAATATCTAAGATCAGGTTGTGTGTGCAACATAGTCAAGGTCAGAGAACCAAGGCAAATAAGACAAATTAGATGACAAAACCCCAGTGCTGCTAAAGTGGCTTGCGCGACACAGTCTGGTGTGTGTTGAGTGCATACTCTATGGACTGTATGTAGTGTATACACTACATTGCCAAAAGTATTCGCTCACCTGCTTTGACTTGACGCACATGAATTTAAGTGACATCCCATTTCTAATACATAGGGTTCAATATGATGTCAGTTCACCCTTTGGAGCTATAAAAGTTTAAATTCTTCTGGGAAGGCCGTCCACAAAGTGGGTTAATGGGATTTTTTATTTATTATTTTGTTTATTTACCATTCATCCAGAAGCGCTTTTGTAAGGTCACACACTGATGTTGGACGAGAAGGCCTAACTCTCGGTCTCCGCTGTAATTCACCCCGAAGTTGTTATAATGGGTTGAGGTTAGGACTCTGTGCAAGCCAGTCAAGGACATCCACACCAGACTGTGTCATCCATGTCTTTATGGACGTTGCTTTTTTTAATTTTTGTTTTTACTTGTGCAGTTATGTTGGAAGAGAAAGGGGCCAGCTCCAAACTGTTCCCACAAAGTTGGTAGCATGGAATTGTCCAAAATCTCTTGGTATGCTGAAGCATTCAGTTCCTTTCACTAGAACTAAGGGGCTGAGCCCAACTCCTGAAAAACAACCCCACACCATAATCTCGCCTCCACCAAACTTTACACTTGGCACAAAGCAGTCAGACAAGAACCATTCTCCAGGCAACCGCCAAACCCAGACTCATCCATGAGATTGCGAGATGGAGAAGCGTGATTTGTCACTCCAGAGAACGCGTCCCCAGTGCTCTAGAGTCCAGTGGCGGTGTGCTTTACCCCATTGCACCTACTCTTTGTACTGCACCGAGACCGGATTGTGTCAAGGCACAAATCTGGGGCAGGATACAAAAGAATTTCACCAGGATTGAAGGTCCCGAAAAGCACTGTGGTCTCAATTATACAGAAATGGAAGAGGTTTAGAACCACCAGGACCTTTCCTAGATCTGGCCGTCCGACCAAGCAGAGTAACGGGGGAAGACGGGCCTTGGTCAAAGAGATGAACAACAACCCTATCGTCACGAAGGCGGAGCTCCAGTGTTCCCATGGGGCGATAGGAGAACCATCCAGAAGGTCAACCATTGCTAATGCACTCCACCAATCAGGCCTTTATGGTAGAGTGGCCAGACGGAAGCAACTTCTCACTAAAAAGGCATATTGCAGCCCACTTCGAGTTTGACAAAAGAAACCTTCAGGATTCTCAGACCTGCAGAAACAAAATTCTCTGGGTCTGATGAAACCACAATAAACTTTTTGGCCTGAACTGCAAGCGTCATATCTGGGGAAGATGATGAACTGCACATCATCTGGCTAACACCATCCCTACTGTGAAGCATAGTGGTTAGCATCATGTTGTGGGGCTGTTTTTCTGCTGTAGGAACTTGGCGACTTGTCCCCATGGAGGGTAAGATGACAGCTGCCAAACATTGAAAAATTCTTCAAGAGAACTTCAAGGGTAGCATATACAGGCTGAACAGGAACTGACCCTTGTGGGACCCCATAGGTCATTGGGTGATCAAACATGAGCACAACTGTTTTTTTTTTCTCATTTACTAAATAAAAGTAGGGCTGTGAATTTCAAAATAAGAGCAACTAAATAAGAATATTACATGTTAAAATAAAACGCTTAACTTCAAAATAATAATTTGAAAAAACGAACAAAATACTTCATTTTGATCATATGGGTAGAAGCAAAATCATGCATTGTAAAAATACATTATACATGGGTAGAAGGGTTTCCAGAGGTTTGAGGTCAACTTTGGGGTTGTGTATTATACATGGGTGCGCATTATACATGAGAAATTACGGTAACAAAAATAGTGTGTGTGAAGTAAGAGGCCGCCCATTTTATGCATACTATATCGTGTAATGTGCGATCTATGGAATACTTTGAACTGGATGGCGCCTACCAGTGTGGTCGCCTCGGTAACGCGCTCTCTAGTATTGTCTTTGTTTTTGTGTTTTTCGTCCGTCTTTGGAGACCTTACACGACTCACTTACACAAGGGGAGACCTGCTAACCATCAAGGAGGCTACTCCGGACTTTCTGTCACCAACTTTCGAAAATCCGCTCAGTTTTTTCCCCGAGTTACTCACCGGAGCGGCGTCCGCGGTTTTCGGCGCATGGATGCGGAAGCGGCGCCACAGAGGAAAACGAGCCGGCATTCAGGTGAAACTCCGCAGGAGAGGACACAGATTGGCGTTCCCGTCGATCCACCTCGCGAATGTACGCTCCCTACCCAACAAAATGGACGAGCTTCATCTTCTGTTAAAGACCAGTAAAGACTTCGGACGTTCCGCGGCCATGTGCTTCACGGAGACCTGGCTTTGCGACGCTGTACCCGATGGCGCCGTCATGCTTCCCGGCTTCAACATTCATCGAGCGGACCGCGACATGGACTCATCGGGGAAAACGAAGGGCGGCGGGATATGCCTCCATATAAACGAAAAATGGTGTACGGACGTCACGGTGCTCAGCACACACTGCAGCCCGCATTTGGAGTCGCTGTTTTTGAACTGTAAACCATTTTACTCGCCACGTGAGTTTGCATCGTTTATACTGGCTGCAGTCTATATTACACCGCAAGCTAACACGAACGCCGCATTGCTAACGCTCGCCGAACAAGTCAACGAAATTGAAAAAAAACACCCTCACTCACCCCTCATTATTCTCGGGGACTTTAACAAAGCTAAACTCAACCACGAACTCCCTAAATACAAGCAGCACATCGACTGTCCTACCAGGGAAAATAATACTTTAGACCACTGCTACACTACGGTAAACAACGCATACCGTGCTATACCTCGTGCAGCCCTGGGCTCGTCTGATCACTGCTTAATTCACTTAATACCGACGTACAAGCAAGAACTTAAATGTGCGAAGCCTACAGTGAAAACAGTCAAAAAGTGGACCAATGAAGCAAAGATGGAACTTCAAAGCTGTTTAGACTGCACAGACTGGAGTGTCTTTGAAAATTCAGCTGGCAGCCTGGATGAATATACGGACACTGTCACATCCTATATCAGTTTCTGTAAAGAGGTTTGTGTACCAACAAAATCATTTCGGACATTCAACAACAACAAGCCGTGGTTCACTGCTAAACTTAAGCAGTTTCGCCAAGCTAAGGAAGATGCATATCAGAGCGGGGACAGGGCCCTGTATAATCGAGCTAGAAACCAGCTTACTAAAGAAATTAACATTGCAAAGAGGATCTATGCAGCAAAGTTGGAAAAACAGTTTAGCGCGAACGACTCAAAATCAGTCTGGCGTACATTCCAATCGCTGACTAATTACAAGCGACGATCCCCCCAAGCTGAGAACAATAGCACACTAGCCAACGACTTGAATACCTTCTATTGCAGATTTGAAAAGGACAGTTTCACTCCACACACCCACCCGCGACCACAACCACACCTCTGACTTCTGCGTTAACCATCCATGAACAGGATGTGAGACGCATCTTCAAACAACAGAAGATTAACAAAGCAACAGGACCGGACCATGTGTCCCCATCCTGCCTCAAAGTCTGCGCGGACCAGCTCGCTCCAGTCTTCACTCAGATCTTTGGAAATGTGCGAAGTTCCATCCTGCTTCAAACGCTCCACCATCATTCCAGTCCCCAAGAAACCTGCAATCTCTGGTCTGAATGACTACAGGCCTGTCGCTTTGACATCTGTGGTCATGAAGTCCTTTGAACGTCTCATGCTGGACCACCTCAAGAGTGTCACAGGTCCCCTGCTGGACCCCCTGCAGTTTGCCTACCAAGCGAACAGGTCTGCGGATGATGCAGTCAACATGGGACTGCACTTCATCCTAGAACACCTCGACAGTGCAGGGACCTACGCGAGGATCCTGTTCGTGGACTTCAGCTCAGCGTTCAACACCATCATCCCTGAACTCCTTTCAACCAAGCTTCTCCAGCTCAGCGTCTCACCTGCCATCTGCCAGTGGATTTACAGCTTTCTGACGGGCAGGACACAGCAGGTCAGGCTGGGGGAGGCCACCTCATCCACACGCAGCATCAGCACTGGGGCGTCCCAAGGTTGTGTCCTCTCTCCGCTGCTCTTCTCTCTCTACACGAACAACTGCACCTCAGCGAACCAGACTGTCAAGCTCCTGAAGTTTGCAGATGACACCACTGTCATCGGCCTCATCAAGGACGGTAACGAGTCTGCATATCGACAGGAGGCGGAGCGGCTGGAGCTGTGGTGCGGCCGACACAACCTGGAGCTGAACACGCTCAAGACGGTAGAGATGATCGTGGACGTCAGGAGGCATCCTTCGCCACAGCTGCCCCTCACGTTGTCCAGCTGCCTTGTGTCAACCGTCGAGACCTTCAAGTTCCTGGGAATTACAATCTCTCAGGACCTGAAGTGGGCGAACAACATCAACTCCGTCCTCAAAAAGGCCCAGCAGAGGATGTACTTCCTGCGGCTTCTGAGAAAGCACGGCCTGCCACCGGAGCTGCTGAGACAGTTCTACACAGCGGTCATCGAATCGGTCCTGTGTTCTTCCATCACAGTCTGGTTTGGTGCTGCTACAAAAAAGGACAAACTCCGATTGCAACGGACAATCAAAACTGCTGAAAGGATTGTCAGTACCCCCTACCCACCACTGAGGACTTGCACGCTGCCAGAACTAAGACAAGGGTGTGCAAAATCCTCTCGGACCCTCCGCACCCCGGCCGCCAGCTCCTTCCCTCAGGTAGGCACTACCGATCAATGCAAACTAGAACTAGTAGACATTCCAACAGCTTCTTCCCTCTTGCGATCAACTTCTTAAACACCTAACCTATAATTCCATTACAACAAGCTGGCAATTTTTTGACTTGAGTTCGTTGTCACATTTCTGTGGGGCCAATTATGTATTACTCGTGCCCTCACTGTAGTTGTCTCGCCATGCTGCACTATTTGCATATACTGGCCACTCATGCCAGAGTAGCATCTGCTCCATTTGCACACTTATTGAGTAGTATCTGTAACATTTGCACAACCAACATTGTCCCAGATGATCGCACTACTCGTCACTTTAAACCGCATACACTACTTGAAGTCTCAGCGCCCTTTGCACAATGGTCATTGCACCGGACTATTGCAATATTAGTCATTCGAACTGCTCTAAGTGCTAGAGGACTCTGACAAAAAACAATTGTGCAAAAAGACGCAATGTCTTTATGTCTCCAACGTGTCCTGTAAATTGACTGTCTGTTGTACTAGAGCGGCTCCAACTACCGGAGACAAATTCCTTGTGTGTTTTGGACATACTTGGCAAATAAAGATGATTCTGATTCTAATTAAGTAGATAGAATTAAGGCCAAAAGGTTCTAAGTGGTATGTGTGAAGAAAAAACAGGCACTGCTAATCACCTGTCCAATACAGTCCCAACAGTGAAGCATGGTGGTGGCAGCATGATGCTGTGGGGGTGTTTTTCGGCTGCAGGGACAGGACGACTGGTTCCAATTGAAGGAAAGATGAATGCTGCCAAGTACAGGAATATCCTGGACGAAAACCTTCCGAGTGCTCAGGACCTCAGACTGGGCCGAAGGTTCATCTTCCAACAAGACAATGGCCCTAAGCACAGCTAAAACAACGAAAGAGTAGCTTCAGAACCACTCCGTGACTGTTCTTGAATGGCCCAGCCAGAGCCCTGACTTAAACCAAATTGAGCATCTCTCGAGAGACCTGAAAATGGCTGTCCACAAATGTTCACCATCCAACCTGACGGATCTGCAGAGGATCTGCATGGAGGAATGGCAGAGGAGCAGCAAATCCAGGTGTGAAAAACTTGTAAAGACTTATAAAGAGACTCATGGCTGTATTAGCTCAAAAGGGTGCTTCTACTAAATACTGAGCAAAGGGTCTGAATACTTACGGCTGTGTGATATTTCAGTTTTTCTTTTTCAATAAATCTGCAAACATTTCAACAATTCAGTTTTTTTCTGTCAATATGGGGTGCTGTGTGTACATTATTGAGGAAAAAAAATATTTTTGCTAATGGCGGCAATATAACAAATATTTCTTGTAGTATGCAACTGAGAAGCCATATAAATCTGGTAACCTCCTTGATTTCATATATATAATGGTAGCTAAATTTTTCCCCCCCACATTTTTATTTAACCCATATACGCTACACGTACCCAGGCAACACCACCACTTTGACGCTGACAATCCCATCAAAAACTATTTACCTTAGTTCAAAAGACTCACATGTACCTCAACATATTTCCAAATTTGCATAGTCCTCTAATTAGAATCTCGTACGAACTTCTACGCCTTGGTGCTGTCTCTGAATGTTTTCTTCTGTCCTTTCCATGTACAGATGAGCATTGCAGGATATACAAGCCTGTGTTCTCATGTCGAGCTCTTGCAGGAGTCTCTTCACTGGAATAAAAGCCAGCCAAAAGAGCTCAAAAGTGTTTTGAGATAAGAGCATGGTCACAGAACGAATTAAAATGTATATGCCACTGTATATACCCGCTGATGAAAGCAGCAGCCTTCAGAAACGACTTATTTAAACGATGTTTTGTCATCGCTTTGACCTTCTAAAGAACAATGCAATGTGGTGCCCGTTTTTGAACAGGCAGATTGTATACATTTTAGTATTCTTACTCGCAGACTCATCCCATTTGACTAGTGATAGCAGGAGGTACTACAGCAGTACTTTGCTTTCTCAACTAATTCAATTTACTTTTTCACCAATTAACGCTACAAGAGCGATATATCCGGACAGGCAATTTCCCCCCCTCTTTTTGTAGTTATACTCGAAGTATATACAGTGCCGTAAAAATGTTTTTGCCCCCTTCTCTAATTGTTATTTAAGTTTCCCCACTGTTTATGATCATCAAATTAATGCAAATATCTGACAAATCTAACCCAACACAAAAACAAATAAAATTGTTACCTGGCAGTGTGAAAAATTAATGCCCCCCCTCCCACTCCACCCCCCTCGTTAAATCATGAATTAACTGTGGCTAATCACATATTTTGTAAAGCTAAGTTCATTTTCAATGACCACACCCAAGCCTAATTACCTCCAAATCCCTTCAATCAACAAAACAATCAGGGAAAAGAAAAAAAAATATGCAAGCCAAAAGAGCTCAAAAAGCTGTAACAAAATGCCACAATCCAAAGAAATTCAAAAACAGATGAGAAATAAATTGACGTCTGGAAAGAGTCACAAAGCCAATACAACTCCAGCGAACAATTATGAGAGCCATTATCTAAAAATGGAGTAAACATGGAACAGTGGTAAACCTTTCCTGACCTTCCCAGGAGTGGCCAGCCTAGAAAAATTACCCCAGGAGCATAGCAACAACTCATTCAGTAAAGTCAGTATTCATGACTCAACAATAGCAAAGGAACTGGGTAAAAACTGCATCCATGGCAGAGTTCCAAGGCAAAAAACACTGCTTACTATAAAGAGACTTATTTTTCTTTTGAGGGGGGGAGAGAAAAAAAATAAAAAATAAAATTCTGAATGATTCCCAAGAATTTTAAGGAGAAAGTGTGTCTCGTTATCAGTGTGGGGAAAGTTCATTTTCTACAATAAGTTCACCGTTCCAAACATGAACTAGTATAGTTCATAATTCAAAATTCTGAACTAAGTTCACCATTCCAAAAATGAAGTAGTTCATACTTTTGTTTTTTCCTCAATATGTTGCTGGCTATTCGCCTTAAAATATTGGCATTTCATTTCCGATTGTTGCTACTCATTCAGTCCACAACAAGTAGCCAGCTGCAGATTTAACTTGCACTCAAAAACGAAGAAAAACATGTTGCTTGAATGGTCTTTTTTAAAGTTAGGAATTAAACCAAAAACAGGATTTTTGTCATTAATATGCAAACAAAAACATGCAACACAGTATGTCAACTAAGTTCCGTTCATGTTTGCACAAAATAACTAGTTCATCTTTCATTCATTGAACTCGTTCAGGTACAACACTGCTTATTATATGGCGTAAATGCAACAGCATTACAGAAAATGAACATCACATCAACAGTCAAAGATGGCGGTGGTGATGGTCTGCTTTGCTTTATTAAGGACCTGGACATGAATTCTGTTCTTTAACAGAAAATTCTGAAGGAGAATCAGTTTGTGATTTCAAGCTGAACTGCACTTGGGTTCTGCAGCAGGACAACAATTCAAAACACACAAGTAAGTCAACTTCTGAATGCCTTAAAAAAAAAGAAAAAAAAAAATAAATTAACGTTTTGGAGTGGCGTAGTGAAAGTCCATACTTGAATCAGACTGAAATGCGTGCATAACCTTAAAAAGGCCATTCATGTTCTAAAACTGATGGTGTAGCTGAATTAAAACTATTCTCCAAGAAAGAGTGGGCCAAACTTTCTCTACAGAGATGTGAACGACTCATTGCCAGTGATAGAAAATGTTTGATTTCAGTTGCTGCTGTGGGTGCACCAACCAGTTATTACTCTTCACAAAGGGCCAGGTAGCTTTGAACAGTCTTGTTTTCCTTAATAAATAAAATCACAATTACAAACCTGTATTTTATGCTTACCTGGGTTATTTTTGTCTGATATTTCCTTTTTTTTTTTTTTTGGATGGGTGCGGGGGGTTGAACAACTGAGTACTAGATGAATGGATCTCTCAGACATGGTTGCATAATGTGAACAGAGTAGTTTGATAACTTACAGTTCAGTTTTTGCTGCTCACTGATATTTTCCAGCTCTTTCAACAATTTGAATTTTAGATTGCGCCGGCGTTCCATTTAATGAGTATTTTGCAGTTTGTGGTCCATGTGTTTTGAAATATCTGTTTTTTGAAGAAGCCATTTTTTCCTGACAATGTTTTGTTTTGTTAGGTATTGGTTTAATGCAGAGGTTTGATGCCATCAGCTTCCTTCCTTGTTTTAAGAGTTCAATTTCATTTAATCTTTTGACAAATCCGATGAGGGCTGAGGTGTTTTAATTTTCCTGGTATAGACATGCCCCGACGTTGTCACAGTCAACTTCAATCCTCTTGGCTAGAAGAAACAGCTCCAGTGTTCCAACCCCGACCCTCTGGATTCCAGGTACACCAAACGGCAAACCTTCTCAGCATTTTGGATCCAGAGTCTTCACGTCCACCAGGTCCAGGATGGTGTTACACTGTAGTTTGACAACAGATTTCTTCCCTCCAAAGACCTCTTAATATCAGCTCCTTTCTCGGCTGTCAGTGACTTCTTTGGACCCATGTTGCTAGGTGCGCTGTTCGCCTAGCTATTTGCTGGCTAGTTTCCCAACCAGTTAAATAACTCTCGTTTTAGCCCATATTCCCAAAACCAGGCAGTGATCTAACCAAGCGTATCAACAGATGGCAGTAATCCAAAATCAGTAGTGAGAGAAAACAGAAAAAAAAAAAAAAAAAAGTCTGAAGCCAGGCAGCAAAGGAATAATAATAATTATTCTTTTAAATAATGGAAAACATTTGTGAACAGTTGTGCTTGAAGACACACGACTGAAGAGGCGGTGAATTAATATTACCAAAATCCAAATAAATGTCACAGTAAAAAAAAAAAAAAAAAAAAATGTAGTCACAAGACCAAAGATAAATATAAAAGTGACATGATTGTAAAAAGATGTTCATTGTGAGGAATATTGTGTGGCAAGTAAAAAGTAATGTGCCAAATTACAATATGTCCATAGTTTAACACTTAAAACCACGGGGACCACCGGTGACACCGCGGTGCATTTGTATTTCCTCGTACTTTGTGCAATTTTAATAATTCAAACTGGCCCTGAAAGCTGTGAAACTAATATCTATTATTACGGTGCTAAAAGGGTAACTGAACCAACCTGAATGGGGAAGACTACTGCGTCTCGGACCAGGAATGGCGTGACTTTGAAAGCCTTACTTAGAACAGCAGCCTGATATACTGCTCCCATGGCTGCTGCCTCATCTGCATTGATGTTTTTTCCCAACTCCTCTCTATAAGGAAAAAATGTGTTACACAATCCAAGGTCAAAATTTTGAAGTCCTTTCAAAATTTGAAGCATGCCAATCAAACGAGATTTTTCCATGTTGACACTTACTTCCCCACTGCTTTGAGCAGCACTTCCTGAACCTTGGGGACACGGGTAGAGCCACCTACTAAAATCACCTGTTCAATTTCATCCTATTATCACAAAGATGAGTTCAAATTAGTTTCCATCCTTTATACTCAATAATTCACAACAATTTCAAAAAGATATTTTAAAACTATATTGGCAAGACTCCTCTTTTAATAGATATAATCCCCAATTCTATGAAATCGGGATGCTGTGTAAAACCAAAACATAATAGAATGACTTACAAATCCTTTTCAACCTATATTCACTTTGATACACGACAAAGACAAGACAATGTTTAAACTGATGTACGATATCATTTTATTTTAGTTTTTGAAAAAATATTCACTCATTCCTCTCCTTGAGCCGTCACCTTATCGTGGTGGAGGGGTTTGTGTGTCCAAATGATCCTAGGAGCCAAGTTGTCTGGGGCTTCACACCCCTGGTAGGGTTACCCATGGCAAACAAGTCCTCGGTGAGGGACCAGACAAAGCACGGCTCCAAAAACCCCTATGAAGAAAGAAAAAAATGGATCTAGGCTTCCCTTGTCCGGACGCGGGTCACCGGGGCCCCAACTCTGGAGCCAGGCCTGGAGGTGGGGCTCGAAGGAGGGCGCCTGGTGGCCGAGCCTGCACCCATGGGGCCTGGCCAGGCACAGCCCAAAAGGGTAACGTGGGTCCCCCTTCCCATGGGCTCACCAACTGTGGGAGGGGCCATACGGGTCTGGTGCAGTGTGAGCCCAAACCCGTTGGTGGACACCAGCGGTGAGGGATGTCGTCAATCCTATCGGGCCTTTTTGGCCTGTGGGACTCGTGAGGCAGCTGGTGGGTACCAGCTGGCGAAGCGGAATGCAGCTTTGGTGGTCGCTGATGCAAAAACTCCGGCGTGGGAGGAGTTTGGTGAGGCCATGGATAACGACTTCGAGGAAATTCTGGGACGCACCATCAACACTGTGTATAGTGGGGATGGGTTGCTGGTGATCTCAACTCGGGACGTGAGTCGGTGGGGAGAATACTTCGAAGACCTCCTCAATTCCACCGACATGCCTTCCCATGAGGAAGCAGGGTGTGGGTTCTCTGGGGTTGAGGTCACAGAGGTGGTTAAAAAGCTCCTCAGTGGCAAGGCCCCAGGGGTGGATGGATTCGCCCGGAGTTCCGAAATGTTCTGGATGTTGTAGGGCTGTCCTGGTTGACAAGCCTCTGCAACATCGCATGTACATCAGGGACAGGTGCCTCTTGATTGGCAGACTGGGGTGGTGGGGGACCGCAGGGTGTGTTTCAACTACAAGGGGATCACACTCCTCAGCCTCCCTTTTATGGACAGAATTTCTAGGTGCAGCCGAGGCGAAGAGGGGGTCCGTTTGGTGGCCTCAGTATTGCATCTTTGCTTTTTGCAGATGTGGTTCTGCTGGCTTCATCAGGCGGTGATTTCCAACTCTCACCGGAGCGGTTCGCAGCTGTGTGAAGCGGCTGGGATGAGAATCAGCACCTCTAAATCTGAGACCATGGTCCTCAGTCGGAAAAAGGTGTAGTGCCCTCTCCAGGTCGGGCATGAGATTCTTCCCAAGTGGAGGAGTTCAAATATCCTGTGGTCTTGTTCAAGAGTGAGGGAAGAATGGAACGAGAGATTGACAGGCTGGTCGGTGCAGCGTCTGCAGTGATGCGGACTTTGTATCAGTCCGTTGTGTTGAAGAAGGAGCTAAGCCGAAAGGCGAAGCTCTCCTATTTACCGGTCGATCGAGAAGTATAGAGAAGGTCAGATGGAGATTGATTGTGTCTTCGTAGATCAAGAGAAAGTCTCTGACAAGAGTCCCTAGAGAGGCACATTGATACTGCATGTTGAAGTCTGGAGTGGCAGAGAGAAATGTTAGAATAGTAGAGGACATGTATGAGGGCAGCAGAACAGCGGTGAGGTGTGCTGTAGGTATGACAGAGGAGTTTATGGTGGAGTTGGGACTGCATCAGGGATCAGGCCTGAGTCACTTTCTGTATGCAGTGGTGATGGATGGGCTAACAGATGAGGTTGGACTGGAATCCCTGTGGACCATGATGTTCGCAGATGACATTATGATCTGCAGTGAAAGCAGGGAGAGGAACAGAAAGGTGGAGGCATGCACTGAAAAGAAGAGAAATAAAGATTAGCTAAAGTAAGACAGAATATATATGCATGAATGAGAAGGGTTGAGGGAGAAGAGTGAGGCTACACCGAGGAGAGTTAGTGAGGGTGGAGGACTTTAAATATTTGGGGTCAACAGTCTGGAGCAGTCGTGTCAAACATATGGCCCACGGGCCAGAACTGGCCTATGAGTGGGTCCAATCCAGCCCGTGGGGATGGAGAACACATTCATTGCTATTTTTCAATAAAAGTAACTTTTGATGCATTTGTGAAGGCCAAACGATGCAAAGTTTCAGGACCACACTAATATAAAATGGTGTGCCATGTTCACACTATAATACTGTGAAAATAAATACCTCCTGTAGAAATGTTTTAAGACATTGAATATTACAAAATTTCAGTCAAAGGCTTCACTTAAAAAGAGGTTGGTTGTTAGAACCTTTTGGGGTTTTTTTGTGCTTTTTCCCCCCCGATGCACTGCCACAACTTTTATTTAAATGTATATATTTACAAAATATGCATAACTGCACGCTCACTGATTCATAACACTGTTGAAATAATGTTTGGTTAAAAATTTCAGACTGCTCCTGATTTGCAACAACAATGAATAAATGTGAATATTTTCCGACATTACTTGTAATTATTTGCACCAAAACAACGGTGAAAATTTTAATAGTTATTCATGGATTTTTAAGACACAAATATTGTGGTCCGGCCCACTTGAGATCTAACTGGGGTGAATGTGGCCCCTGAACTAAAATGGGTTTTGACACCTCTGGTCTAGAGCAATGGTGAGTGTAGTAAGGAAGTGAACAAATGGGTCCAAGCAGGTTGGAACTTAATGTCGGACCCTGCATTGTAGAGGTGGGACCTAGTCATTGCTTTGCAAGTCACAAGTGAGTCCTTTTGAGTCATTTTACCAACAAAATAAAAAATATTTTAATATATGTAATATATTTAACAAATATGTATATACAGTATTATATATTGAATTTATGTTTAAAATCCATATTTATAAAACATTTGATAAGTGCATTTAACGTTTAAGAAAACTAGGAGGCTGAAGTTTTTTAAAGCCAATCGTCAAGGCGAGGAGCTGAGTTTATTGCCGCTTCAAAACAGATCGTAGGTTTTCTGTTGTTTTTTTTTTTATGAAAATGCTATGACTTACTTTTTCTCACTCGTTCTGAAGTGACATTGACAGTGAAGCCACCAACACAATTAGAGGGCAAGAATAAGGCCAGGACCCACAGTTAATTCAACTTTTAAGTAATGATAACTACAAATTATGATGAAGTATTTTTTATTTAATTGACTACCTTACAGAACAGCTAAACATAGTAATCACAATGTGCACAAAAATAAACTTGTTGAACAGGGGTCATTTCAGACTATGGTGCTGGTGGTGTGCTTGGGGATGAAAATAAGGACCAGGGACATTTATGCCCCCAGTTGGAGAGTAGTCACTTTTTTTCAAGAAGCCTTGTACATCTTAGAACATTCTTTATGCGCTGCAATGCAGCAGTGTTACACTCCAAAGGAAATCTGAAGAGTCACAAAGATGCTGGAAAACACCTGAAACCCACACCATCAAGAAGAGGAAGATACCAATTTGTGTGAGAGATTGATATTATTTTCATGCAGTCACTGAGGAATGTACAGTGGGTCAAAAAAGTATTTAGTCAGCCACCAATTTCGCAAGTTATCCCACATAAAAAGATTGTCTGCAATTTTCATCATGGGTATATGTCACCGATGGGACAAAATGAGAAGAAAACAAAATAATCCAGAAAATCACATTGTCTGATTTACCTATGAGACAAAATGAGGGGGGAATCCAGAAAATCAGATTGTCTAATTTTTAAAGAATTTATGAGGAAATTATGGTGGAAAATAAGTATTCGGTCACCGACAAACAAGCAAGATTTATGGCGCTCACAGACCTGTAACTTCTTCTTTAAGCGGCTCCTCTGTCCTCCACTCGTTACCTGTATTAATTACACCTGTTTGAACTCATCAGTATAAAAGACACCTGTCCACAACCTCAAAGTCGCACTCCAAACTCCACTATGGCCAGCACACCAGAAACAAAGTTGTAGACCTGCACCAGGCTGGGAAGACTGTCTCTGCAATACGTAAGCAGCTTGGTGTGAAGAAATCAACTGTGTGAGCAATTATTAGATAATGGAAGACCACTGATAATCTCCCTCGATCTGGGGCTCCACGCAAGATCTCACCGCGTGGGGTCAAAATGATCACAAGAACGGTGAGGAAAATGCCAGAACCACACGGGGGGGCCTAGTGAATGACATGCGGAGAGCAAAGGCTACCATCAGTAACACACTACGCCGCCAGGGACTCCAACCCTGCAGTGCCAGACATGTCCCCCTGCTTAAGCCAGTACATGTCCAGGCCCGTCTGAAGTTTGCTTGAGACCACTTGGATGATCAAGAAGAGGTTTGGGAGAATATCATACGGTCAGAAGAAACCAAAATAGACCCTTTTGGTTAAAAACGCAACTTGTCATGTTTGGAGAATAAAGAATGCTGAGTTGCATCCAAAGAACACCATACCTACTGTGAAGCATTGGAGGTGGATACATCATGCTTTGGAGTTGTTTTTCTGCAAAAGGACCAGGAAGACTAATCCGTGTCAAGGAAAGAATGAATGGGGCCATGTATCGTGAAATGTTGATTGAAAACCTTCCATCTGCAAAGGGATTGAAGATGAAACATCTTGCAGCCTGACAATGATCCCAAACACACTGCCCGGGCAACGAAGGATTGGCTTCGTAAGAACCATTTCAAGGTCCTGGAGTGGCCTAGCCAGTCTCCAGATCTCAACCCCATAGAAAATCTTGGGAGTTGAAAAGTCTGTGATGCCCAGTGACAGCCCCAAAACATCACTGTTCTCAAGGATATCTGGATGGAGGAATGGGCCAAAATACCAGGAAGTGTGTGAAAACCTTATAAAGACTTTCAGAAAAGTTTGACCTCTGTCGTTGCCAAGAAAGGGGATAGAACAAAGTACGGAGATGAACTTTTGTTATTGACCAAATACTGATTTTCCACCATAATTTGCTAATTCTTTGTGATGCCATTTTCCGGTTTTTTTTTCTCCTCATTATGTCTCACAGAGGTGAGGTGTATATATACCTATGATAAAAATTACAGGCCTCTCATCTTTTTAAGTGGGAGAACTTGCACAATAGGTGGCTGACTAAATACTTTTTTGCCCCACTGTAGATGAGAGGATCTGCACCGTGGTGCTGGTGCAGTCTCAGACTGAGCAAGTTAGCTTTGCATGCTGCATAGCATTCACACACACCCCCCCCCCCCTTCTCGTGAGCCAGGAAAGGAGGCAGGATGCACAGGTTGTTTTTTTTTTTTAACCAGCTCGGAACTGATTGGTTTGTACGACCTGGCCACGAGTAGCATGTCGCTTCTGATTGGTGAGTAGCCCTATACAAACAGTGCCACCAGAAGATATTCACACCAATTCACTTTTTCCACATTTTGCTATGTTAAAGACTTATTCTAAAGCTGATTTGAGTGGTTTTCTTTAAAAAACAAATCTACATAAAATACCCCATAATGACAAAAGTAAAAACATTTTCAGACAGTTGTGCAAATTTATTGAAAATTTAAACATAATAAAAGGTACCCATGTATTCACACCTTTGTCTTAATATGTTGAAGCACCTTTGGCGGCAATCACAGCCTCAAGTCTTCTTGGAGATGTCTCTATGAGCTTGGCACACCTGTTTTGGAGCATTCCCCCCCCCCCCAATTCTTCTGTGCAGATCCTCTCAAGGTCAGTCAGATTGGATGGGCAGCGTCCATGGACAGCCATTTCTAGGTCTTTCCAGAGATGTTCAATTGAATTCAAGTCCGGATTCTGGCTGGGCCACTCAAAGACATTCATAGGCTGCTCCTGAAGCCACTCCTTTGTTATCTTGGCGGTGTGCTTTGGGTCATTTTCGTGTTGGAAGGTGAATCGACACCTTAGTCTGAGTTCCAGAGGACTCTGGAACAAGTTGTCTTGAAGAATTTCTCTATATTTGGCAGCTGTCATCTTATCCTCTAAGCCAGTGGTGTCAAACATTGGGCTCGCGGGCCAGAAGCATCCCGTCAGGGCTCCAATCCGGCCCGTGGGGATGGAGAACACATTCACTGCCATTTTTCAATTAAAAGTAACTTCTGTTGCCAATTTTGTCCACTGGAGGGTGCACTGACAAGACTTAAATGACATTGATACACTTGTGAAGGCCAAATAATGCCAAGTTTCAGGAGCACACTAATAAATGGTGTGCCATGTTCACACTGTGAAAATAAATACCTCCTGTAGAAATGTTTTAAGACATTGAACTTTCGGTCAAAGGCTTCACTTCAAAAGAGGTTGCTTTGTTGGAACTTTTTTTTACCCCCCCATGCACTGCCACAACTTAAATTTGTATATATACATTTAACAAAGGATGCATGACTGAATGGTGCACGCTCACTGATTTCATAATACTGTTTAAATAATTTTTGGTTAAAAATTTCAAACTGTTCATATGATTTGCAACAACATAATGAATAAATGTGAATATCTTCCAAAAGTGCTTGTAATTATTTGCACCAAAACAATGGGGAAATTTTTTAATTGCAGTTATGTATTTTTAAGCCACAAATATTGTGGTTCGGCCCACTTGATATCTAATTGGGCTAAATGTGACCCGCGAACTAAAATGAGTTTGACACCTCTGCTCTAAGCGGACAAGTGGCCCAGTTCCTGCAGCAGAAAAACAGTCCCACAGCATGATGCTGCCACCACCGAGCTTCACAGTAGGGCTGGCGTGAGCCCGGCAATGAGCAGTGCCTCTTCTCCAGATATGACGCTTGCAATTCAGGTCAGAAAGTTATATTTTGGTATCAACAGACCAGATAATTTTGTTTCTACAGGTCTGAGAATCCTTAAGGTGCCTTTTGGCAAACTAAGTGGGCTGGTCATTTGCCTTTTCGTGAGAAGTGGCTTCTGTCTGGCCACTCTACTAAAGGCCTGATTGGTGGAGTGCGTTAGCAATGATTGACCTTCTGGATGGTTCTCCTTCACCGCAAGGGAACACTGGAGCGCCGCCTTAGTGACCATAGGGTTCTTGTTCACCTCCCTCACCAAGGCCCTTCTTACCCGGTTACTCAGCTTGGTCGGACGGCCGGATCTAGGAAGTCTCCTGGTGGTTCCAAACTTCTTCCATTTCTGAATAATTGAGACCACAGTGCTTTTCTGGACCTTCAATGCTGCTGAAAGTCTTTTGTTTCCTTTCCAACATTTGTGGCTTGACACAATCCACTCTTGGAGGTCTGCAGACAATTCCTTAGACTTCATTGCTTGGTATCTGCTCTGATATGGACTGCCAACTATAACACCTTATATAGACAGGTGTGTGCCATTCCAAATGTTCAAACAACTGAATTTACCACAGGTGGACTCCATTCAAGTTGTAGAAGCATCTCAAGGATGATCAGTAGAAATCAGATGGACCTGAGCTTAAGTTTGAGTGTCATAGCAAAGGGTGTGAATACTTATGTACCCATTATGTTTGAATATTTACATTCTTTATAAATTTACACAAACATCTGAAAATATGTTTTTATTTTGTCATTATGGGATATTTTATGTAGGTTTAAAAAAAAAAAAAAAAAAAAATCAGCTTTCGAATAAGTCTGTAAATATAGCAAAATGTGGAAAATTTGAAGAGGTGTGAATACTTTCTGGTGGCACTGTAGGTGACACACAGATTCTGGGTCAGTCCAGAGCTCAACAAGGAAGAAAAATAAATAAAATAAAACATCTTTCGCGATCACATGATCGTGTTGTCTGAAATCATGATTTTGATCTAAAAATTATATATCATTCAGCCCGACCCAGACTGTTGAGCAACTGAAGTTATACATCAAGCAAGAATTGGAAATAGTTCTACTTACAAACTAACAATTCGTGTCCTCCTGTTCTCAAACTCTTGTGTTTTTAAAAGGATCGGTGACGCAACATACCTACCTCTGTCCCAGCTTTTTTGGAACGTGCTGCAGGCATTAAATGCAAAAGGAGCGAATATAAAAATCATAGAATATAAAATCTAAATTAATCTGTGAACATGAAGTGCCTTTTCTTTGTAGTATATTCAATTGATATAGGTTAAAAAGGATTTGCAAGTCATTGTATTCTGTTTTTATTTACGTTTTACATGGCATTCCAACATGATTGGAATTGAGGTTTGTATTAGTTTGGAATTACTCAGGGTTGGCACTGGGTCATGAAATCTTTCAGCAGCGCTGCCAACCTATAGAAATTCACTTCCAGAACATTTTGTCCAAATTTGTCTGAATTTCCATATTTTAAAAATTTTGTCAAGAACATTGCTGCGGGACAGTTATTACAGTACAGTCCCCTCCAAAAGCAAAAGGAACGGCAAGGCGAAGTCTTTTTTCAAGCATCTTCTTAACAATATAGTGTTTATTTAATCAAATTCATTTATAAAATTTTAGTCACAGTGGCCGGACAAAGCACCTTATTGGCCGCAAGCCCCCCCCCTCCCCCCCCCCAATATCTGTGCCAATTGGTGTTACGGCCGTAACGAGTCACCGTTCTGAGATTTCCACAATACAGATGTTCCGTAGCACTAGCCAGCTCTGTGGCTAAACACTATAAAAATCTCAGAGCCACACGTGTAATGTAGCCACAACATCACGTATGTTTACATGGCTAACCCTTTGGCCACACTTAGCCATACCTTGTCACTGGGAAGCCAATAAGCTTTTATGATGTGAGCCTAATTAAAACTACCTCGTCAATCAATCAGGGATGAACAATTTGGGAAAATACTTTGTGATTTTTTTCCTTCCCCCCCAAAAATATTGTGATTGCGATTAAGTATGCAATTTTTGGCAAGTCAGTTTATCTACAGCATTATTCACTAAATGCAAAACCAAAATCATTCTATCGTTTGACAACACAGCATTGGAAAAAGCCAAAAACGTATTTTTTGTCGGTCAGCCCTAAAATGTTATGATGAATATGAATAGCAAATCTTTTTTGTAATATTGAATTGTAAAAAGAAAAAACATCACAGTAGAATATTGGCTTATTGTTTTAACTTCATGCCTTCTAAACATGCAATATAATAATGCTCTTGCCAGTAGAACTGCTGTCAGTGTCAGCCGAGCATAAAGTGGTGTGATACAAGAGACACTTTTCATCACCAATATGCAAGAATAAGTCTTTGAAATGGTAAACTATATTAAACGATTATTTAATAGTCAATTACAGTATAAATTAAGATGATTCACTTGTCATAATCGTGAAGGACCATCTAGCGCAGGAAATAGAATTTCCTCAAATTCAAATGTTTTAATTGCAAAGAAATATTCTAAATCTCTGGTTGTATATAGTGGCACGGTGAACGACTGGTTATAGCGTCTGCCTCACGGTTCTGAGGACTGGGGTTCAATCCCTGGGCCCGTCTGTGTGGAGTTTGCATGTTCACCCCATGCCTGCGTGGGTTTTCTCCGGGCTCTCCGGTTTCCTCCCACATCCCAAAAACATGCATTAATTGAAGTCTCTAAATTGCCCCTAGTTGTGAATCTGAGTGCGAATGGGTGTTTGTTTATGTGTGCCCTGTGATTGGCTGGTAACCAGTTCTTGGTGTACCCACCTCCTGCTGGCTGGGATAGGCTCCAGCACTCCCGCGACCCTTGTGAGGATAAGCGGCTCAGAAAATGGATGGATGGTTGTATATATTAGTAGGCCAAGTTAAGCTGTCAGACAATTGTAACAAATCGCAAAAGTAGGAAAAAGTGGTCTAAATTAGCTCACTTTTTGTGAGAATTGAACTAAACTACAATACTTCAGTTAATGTAGCTGGGTGGGTGGGAGTTCCTTGTTCCTCCAAATGACTAGCAATGGCCCTGGGCCAAGCCTGCGCTGCCTGGCACGACAACCAAACTGTGATTAGCGGCTCGTGCATTGATGAAGGCACTGAGCTGGCTTCAAAAACTTAATCTGGATTGCAGGTAAGGCTTTTGACGAGTGATTTTGATTCGCCAGCGTGGCTAACGTATGCAATATACGGATCACCAACATCCTGTATCAAATAGCCATTGGCGAGGTGGCCAATGGGCAGTGCGACCACTGAAATACTCCACATAGTGTGAGTGGCTACTGAAGACAGACCAGATTGTTAGTAGCACTGAAATAGTTCACATAGTGTGAGTGGATAATGAATACAGACCAGATTCATTTCTGAAGCAGTGAGGGCATCCAGCACCGGTTGAGGCACTCTTTCAAATAGATCAGCACACAGGTCTTCAAACTCTGCTCTGGTGACCTTAGCCTTGAAGTCAATTTCATCTATTAAACCTTCGACCTGAAAAAAACATCAGGACTGTGAACAAATTATCTGCAGGTAGATCAGTGGCACAATTATTAAAAAGTCTAGTGTTTTGCATAGTTTCCTGACAGGGCTGCAAGTTTACTCAAATGTCTCCAGCAGCCTTCCCAAAACTTAAGGTTGGTACCCAAAATTGGTAGTATTACTGCATTGCTAATTGTCAGTTCAACGAGCTCATTGGGTAACGACCACAGTGGTTTAAATGTTAACAAGTAAAAAAAACAGTTGTGGAGTTTTTCATTTATGTTTCTAAGTTTTTGCCGACTACCTCGTGGTTCATGAAGGATAATGATCAAACGGAGGATGTCATTATGATTCTTGACGGTGCAGAGTTCCATTAATGCCGCAGTTATTAATATGTCAAAAAGGATTGCTATGAAAAGGGTTACTAAAACAAAGCTCAAGCCTGCCTAAGACCTTTGCACAGTAGGCTATTGCATGTCTGAGCAAATGGTTTTGGTTTCATGGTTATTGTAATAAATTCGTGTCTCTGTTTTCCTTACATGTACAGTACACGTTAGTAGCATATAGGAATACATGATGTATTTTACAAAGTCCTGGGTTGGAACACCAATTTTAGTTTTGGTTTTGAGTTGAAATGGTTTGGCAACCCTGGTTGTCAGCATTGGCCTAAAACATTTCTCTCCGTACAGTAATTAGATGTACAATGGAACCGCGATTAACGAACACCACCGTTCACAAACAAACTACTTTACAAACTTATTGCTGCGGTTTATGAATTATTCTTCAGTTCATTAAGTGTGTCATGAATTTCATAAATTGCCATTAATTAGCCTTCAGTATGGCACCCAATAAAGTGAACAATGCAAATGATGGTAGTATTAGGAAGCCGCAGAAAACGTTGTGCTTCTGGCAGGGTGCAGTGAGCTCTTGCAGATGGGGGCTAGGTGCTTGCTGCCACTTGTTTTTATCAAATTGTTGAATTGAACAAGGCAGCTCTGTTTATATGGCCGCTGAAACGCAGCACGCCAATCAATCACTGTTGGTGCATGTAACACCACCAAAGAATGGCAAACTCCCGCAAATAATAGGAAATATGGAAATAAGTCTGAACTAAGGTTCCGCTGTAGTGTGAAATGTGTATTCTCAGGATTACATTCGTCAATGTGATCAGGAACTAATCTTTTTGAATTGATGATTGAGAATACAATAATCAACAATTTTCAGTTTTGACATTTCAACATGCATTAAAGTTGTTGATGAATAACAATCTAATGAAGTTCTTGACTGAATTAAGGTTCTAGTAGCTGGACTCACCTGGGCCATGAATTCTACGTTGGCACTAAGCACTGTCTTGAGCCTCTGCGCCTCCTTGAGTAGCTTAGCCATAGCACGGTGGTTCTCAGTCACATCTTTCGAGGTCTTTTTCTGCTCGTTGAACAGTCTAGCCAAATGGTCCCGGAGGCGCAAATCCATCTCAAAGCCACCCAACCCGCGATCAAACCTAGAGAACATGAAAAGAATGGACATATCTGGGTGCTGCTATCTCTCACTGTAAAAAGAAATGGAATAAAAAGACGACGTTGCAGTTCGTTCAAAATGGTATAATTTCTTGTAAAGGCTGTTGGAGTTCATCTCTGGTAGCCAAGTGGTAGGTTTCATCTTCCTGTATTTGTACGGACTACTGTTGACTTGATAGGACTTTCAGCCAGTGATGATGACCAACTTTTGTGAATAAAATGTCTGATTTGGATGATCTGTTGAGTGCCATCTGTTTGTGTAATAGACTGTTAGATTAGCATCTTTCACTAGCCACTTGGAACTGGATGACTGCTTACCAACCACATCCCCTGCTCAGTGCCTCCTTCTTATACAGATCCAGGAGGACACACTGCCTCCCACAACTATTCCCTCTACAGGCCACAGCTGATTTTGTCCACACCTGCTGCTGCTTACTCCATTCAACCCATCATCTCAGTGAGATCCTCTCATCTCAACTGGTTCAAGATCACTGGAAACACCAAGCAGCAGCATCTGAATCTCTCCAACCTCTCGTCCCTTCCACAGTCTTCAATACTAGTGATGCACCGAAATGAACATTTTGACCGAAGCCAAATATCGAAACTGAGGACCCGAGGCTTAAAGCCGAAATCCCGAAAGTAAGTCAATCAAACTTAACTTGTAAGCGCTTTTCATACAAAAACATGTAACACAAAGCGCTTTACATTCAATAAAATAAAAAATAAAGTCCGCCAATTAGAAAACTATGCCAATTAGTAAAACTGCATTAATGCTAATGACTGCAGAGCTGCCAACCTAAAGAAATTCACTTTCAGAACAATGTCTGAATTACCATATTCTCAAAATTATGTCAAGAAAATTAACACGGGACAGTTATTGCAGTATGCCATGTAATTGAATAAAATAATTTCGCACACAGTTCTTTTCACAACATAATTACTACTCTATAATCTTTAATAAAGGCTTCAATATTTATTTTAGCCCATCAACCTTTTAATGCCGGACCTCATTACCCAGCTCTGTGCCATGTCCCCCTCCGTTCTCCTTCTTGGTGAATTCCTTGAACTTGTCCCATCTTTCAAACTTTACACGGCAATTTCCCCACTCACATCCATGGTCATACACTGGATTTAGTCTGTTCCACTGGCCTCAACTATCAACTCTCCAGCCTCAACCTCCACATCGAAACATCAACTCTTATCTCCCCTTTGCCCCTCTCAGCCTCTCTCCTCAGCAAAATGTCTGCTTCCCTACCACCGCTAGGCCTGTTACGATAATTATTACTATGTCGACTTATCAGATGAATAAAAATTGACAAAATGTTTTATGGACACGATAACTACTTATTTGCATGCATGTTAATTTACATACGTCAACGACATTCAGTCGCGTTACTTGTTCACCTTCCCTGACAGTCAGCATGCTCACCACTGTGGGAGGCGGGACTTGCGCAAATAAGACACACACCGGCAGGTGTGGGAAGCCGTTGAAGCAGGGCAAAAGAAGGCATACTCAAAGCTAAGTTTTCCGATGGCTATCTGGTAAGCAACTTTACAATTACAGAAAGTTGACCGGCATTAATGTAAGTATTTCCAAAGTCTAATGCCATAGCGGCCTTGTGGAAACATTTTGAATTAGATGCTTCCATACCTCCACAGGAATGTCATCAAGACCAACTAACTGCCTTTCCATTTTTTACCCTCTTTAGTGTCTAACTTCCCCCTGACTAATCATTGCCACTTCCTGGTCCACCACACTTGCTCTTCCTTCCCTCTCATTTTCCTCATTCATCAACTCCTAAAAGTATTCTTTCCATCTATTCAGCACACTACTGGCACCAGTCAACATTTCCATCCCTATCCTTAATCACACTAACCTGCTGCACATACTTCCCATCTCTATCCCTCTGTCTGGCCAACCTGTATAGATATTTTTCTCCTTCTTTAGTGTCCAACTTGGCATACATGTCATCATATGCCTCGTTTGGCCTTTGCCACCTCTACCTTCGCCCAATGTCGCGTCAATGTATTCATTTCTCCTCTCCTCAGTCCTCTTAGTGTCCCACTTCTTAGCCAACTTCTTTCCTTGTATGATTTCCTTTACTTTGAGGTTCCACCACCAAGGTTCCTCCTCTCCTTTCCTGCCAGAAGATACACCAAGTTCTCTCCTGCCTGTCTCTCTCTACCTTGGCTGTAGTGGTCCAGTTTTAGGGAAACTCCTCCTGTCCACCGAGAGCCTGTCTCGACTCTTCCCGAAAAGCCGTACAAAACTCTTCCTTTCTCAGGTTCCACCACATGGTTCTCTTCTCTGCCTTTGTCTTCTTAATCTTCCTCTCCAGTCATTTTACACACCACCATCCTATGCTGTCTAACAACACTCTCCCCTACCACTAACCTCCTTCAGATTACATCGTCTGCACAAGATGTAATCCACCTGTATGCTTCTATCTCCGCTCGTCGGTCACCCTATGTTCCTGCCTTTTCTGAACAAAGTGTTCACTACTAATGATCGTAAAATCATTCCTCAATCCAATACTATTCAATAAAACATTTAATACGTACAGTCAACATCACCCCCTAGATATATGGAATACCAAAAGTAGCTAAGATAAACACACCACTTCGCCCGAGTCGACAGCATTGGATCACCCACTTACACTCACTTAGTGATGCACAGAATTTTCAGCCACCGAAAAATCTTCTGCCGAAAACTGGCCCATATGGCCATTTTCGGTTTCCTGTTGAAAGATGTTTGTCGCCGAAACAAGATTGCCGAAAGAGGATGTTGTGACGACGCGAGCACTTTTCTTGATAAAGCTCAAAGGGGGCACCAACTACGCGGTAGGATGCTCCATGCACATCTCAGTCTCACAGTTTAGAGACTATGATGGTCCATTAAAATTAGCGATGTCCCGATTCAACTTTTTCATTTTAGATCCTTACTGATATTGCAGCCTATTTTGTCCAATACCGGTATCGGTCTTATCTGATATCAGCAATAAACATACATACAGCGGCTGAAATAAATATTTAACGTCACCATTTTTCTCAAATATATTTTTAAAAGTGCTATTGACATGAAAATTTCACCAGATGTTGGGAACATCCAAAGTAATCCATACATACAAAAAGTAAAACAAATAAGCTCAGAAATTAAGTTGTGTGTAATGTAAAATGGCACAGGGAAAACGTATTGAACACACCAACTGGTATTTAGTTGTACAAAAGCATTTGGTTGCTATGACAGCTTCAAGACGCCTCCTCTATGGAGAAGCTAGTCGCATGCATTGCTCTGGTGTGATTTTGGCCCAATCCTCCACACAAGCAGTCTTCAAATCTTGAAGGTTCCGTGAGTTTCTTTTATGGACCTTGAGTTCCAGTTCTTTCCATAGATTTTCAATTGGATTCAAGTTGGCTGGGCCATTCAAGCAGCTTTATTTCTTTTTTTCTTTGAAACCAATTGAGGGTTACCATGGCGGTATGTTTTGGACCATTATCCTGCTGAAATGCCCACCCTCGTTTCATTTTAATGATCCTGGTAGATGGCAGATTTTGGTCAAGAATGTCTCGGTACATTTGCCCATTCTTCCATCCTTCAATAATGTGAAGTTGACCAGTACCATTTGTTGAGAAGCAGCCCCACACCATCATGTTCCCACCTGCGAACTTCACTGTTGGTATGTTGTTTTTAGGGTGATGTGTAGTGCCATTCCTCCTCCAAATGTAGTGTGCAATGTGCCATACAAACAGTTCAATTTTGCTTACGTATTATGGCCCCAGCCGTGCTCACTGGAACATTCAGAAGCGGCGACATGCGCCTACGACCAATGCTTTGCAACAATATTTGTGATGGTTTTGAGACAGCTCTCTGCTTTTCCCCATCATGAGAGGTTTCTTCACTCACACAGACAAGACCTTTTTGTAGGTCATCAAATAGAACTGAACCAGCTGATATTCATTTGCACTGACAAGGGGCTGGATTGCCGTTTGATTATTGATAGATTTTAGGTGTTATCTTGGGTTTCCATGCCTTTTTGCACCTCCCTTCATGTGTTCAATGCTTTTTCCCTGTGTCATTTCACATTACACACAACTTAATTTCTGAGCTTATTTGTTCTACAACCCCAAATCCAATGAAGTTGGGACATTGTGTTAAACAAATAAAAACAGAATACAATGATTTGCAAATCATGTTCAACAAATATTTAATTGAATACACTACAAAGACAAGATATTTAATGTTCAAAATGATAAACTTGGTTTTTAGCAAATAATCATTAACTTAGAATTTTATGGCTGCAACACGTTCCAAAAAATTTTTTATTTTAACAACATTCAATAAACATTTGGGAACTGAGGACACTAATTGAAGCTTTGTAGGTGGAATTCTTTCCCATTCTTGCTTGATGTACAGCTTCAGCTGTTCAACAGTCCGGGGTCTCCGTTGTCGTATTTTACACTTCGTAATGCGCCACACATTTTCAATAGGAGACAGGTCTGGACTGCAGGCAGCCCAGTCTCGTACCCGCACTCTTTTACTACAAAGCCACGCTGTTGTAACACGTGCAGAATGTGGTTTGGCATTGTCTTGCTGAAATAAGCAGGGGCGTCCATGAAAAAGACGTTGCTTGGATGGCAGCATATGTTTCTCAAAAACCTGTATGTACCTTTCAGCATTAATGGTGCCTTCACAGATGTGTAAGTTACCCATGCCATTGGCACTAACACAGCCCCACACCATCACAGATGTTGGCATTTGAACTTTGCGTCCATAACGGTCCAGATCGTTCTTTTCCTCTTTGGCCCGGAGGACACGATGTCCGCAATTTCCAAAAACAATTTGAAATGTGGACTCGTCGGACAACAGAACACGTTTCCTCTTTGCATCAGTCCATCTTAGATTACCTCGGGCCAGAGAAGCCGGCGACGTTTCTGTGTGTTGTTGATAGATGGCTTTTGCTTTGCATAGTAGTTTCAAGTTGCACTTACGGATGTAGCCCCGAACTGTATTTACTGACATTGGTTTTCTGAAGTGTTCCTAAGCCCATGTGGTGATATCCTTGACACATTGATGTCGGTTTTTGATGCAGTGTCACCTGAGGGATCAAAGGTCAGGGGCATTCAATGTTGGTTTTCGGCCTTGCCGCTTACATGCAGTGATTTCTCCAGATTCTCTGAACCTTTTGATGATGATATGAACCGTAGATGATGAAATCCCTAAATTCCTTGCAATTGTACGTTGAGGAACATTGTCCTTAAACTGTTTGACTATTTTCTCACATCCTTGTTCACAAAGAGGTGAACCGCGCCCCATCTTTGCTTGTGAATGACTGAGCAACTCTGGGAAGATCCTTTTACACCCAATCATGTCACCCACCTGTTCCCAATTAGCCTGTTTACCTGTGGGATGCTCCAAACAGGTGTTTGATGAGCGTTCCTCAACTTGTTGCAGCCATAAAATTCTAAGTTAATGATTATTTGATAAAAACAAAGTTAATCAGTTAGAAACATTAAATATCTTGTCTTTGCAGTGTATTCAATTAAATATAGGTTGAACATGATTTGCAAATCATTGTATTCTTTTTTTATTTATGTTTAACACAAGGTCCCAAGGCGGCACGGTGGACGACTGGTTAGAGCGTCAGCCTCACAGTTCTGAGGACTGGGTTCAATCCCCGGCCCCGCCTGTGTGGAGTTTGCATGTTCTCCCCGTGCCCGCATGGGTTTTCTCCGGGCACTCTGGATTACTCCCACATCCCAAAAACATGTGTGGTAGGTTGATTGAAGACTCTAAATTGCACCTAGGTGTGAGTGTGGGTGCGAATGATTGTTTCTACGTGCCCTGCGATTGGTTGGCAACCAGTTCAGGGTGTACCCCCCCTCCTGCCCGATGATAGCTGGGATAGGCTCCAGCACGCCCGCGACCCTAGTGAGGAGAAGTGGCTCAGAAAATGGATGGATGGACAACATCCCAACTTCATTGGAATTGGGTTTGTATTTGAATATTCAATAGGTGTAATTATTTTGTTACATGAGTTTAGTTTTACAGTAAACTTCAACTGGAATGTCAATAAACTACTAAGCAAGCAACATTCACTCTTACTCCTTGCTACTATGTTAGCACCTTAGCAACATGTTGCTGTGATCACGTGGGCTCTACATCCCGTCCAGGCGCTGCTGGACAGAAGTGCTGGAGGGGATCAGTATGATTTGATACTTTTTTGCTGACATCGGACCAATTTCTCATCACAAAGACTGGATCCGGACACCCCTAGTTAAAATATGTTAAATTAGGGCTGGGACATAATAAAATGATTAATATTCAGATCCCAAAATACCTTTTCCTTGAGAAATATATGATAATGGTCAATAAACGTAGATAAGATTGCATTCATCCATGACAGACAATGCAAATCGTCAATAATGTAAGTTGCTCTGCACTGAACCAATCGTGGTGTCAATAGTGCCAAGTTAAGGTGATGCACACAGCACATTAACAGTGACACTTAACAGCCGCCATGTGTTTGTAGCCTCCTGCTGCAGTCGGCACCAATGCAGTGAGAGCGCACTGACAAATTAAAAGAAATTGAGCGTTCCCTTGAAATAAACGAGGGAAGGCTCAACAATTTATTGTTTTTCAGATTGAAATCGTGATTTCAGACAACACGATCATGTGATCGCCAACTTTACATTTTTTTTGCAGCGCTCCGGACTGACCTAGAATGTGTGTGTCAACTCCGTATAGTATCTTCCCAAGCTCAACAATTAAAACTGGCATGCTACATGTGACTTGTTAGGGTTGGGCATCGTTTGCATTTGAGCGATTCCGGTTCCTTATTTCTTTTCCGGTTCCAACGATTCTCGATTCAGATTCTTTTATGTGGCTGGGTCAAAAACATTTGCGTGGTTTAAATTAAAGGGTTTCCAAATTATGAACATAAATTTTATTAGCAGCCCGCAGGATAGACTAAAATTAACATTTGAGGATCTTTATAACCAGTATCAATATTACAGTTATCAACTAAAAGGCAATGTGTGTGGAACTAACCCAATTGCCTTAATATTAATTAATTAATGTTTCAGCTAAAAATTAAATATAGCATTGTTAATGTAGTGATTTGGGACAGTTTCGTCACGTCAAATGGTTTACCGTAATTTCTCGTGTATAATGTGCACCCATGTATAATACGCACCCCCAAAGTTGACCTCAAAATTCTGGAAAACCGTTATGTATCATGCATGATTTTGCTTCTACCCATATGATCAAAACGAAGTATTCTGTAGAGTTAGTTTTTTTTTCAATTAATTATTCTGATACTGGTACCAGTCCACCCGAGAGGGCTTGGACTCTCTTCCACTCTGGAGTTGCCCACAGTGAGAGGCGTTGAGCAGGTGTGGGTATACTTATTCCCCCCAGCTCGGCGCCTGTACGTTGGAGTTCACCGCGGTGGACGAGAGAGTAGCCTGCCTCCGCCTTCGGGTGGGGGGACGGGTCCTGACTGTTGTTTGTGCCCATGGACCAAACAGCAGTTCAGAGTACCCACCCTTTTTGGAGCCCTTGGAGGGGGTGCTGGAGAGCGCTCCCGCCCCGCGGGAGCATAAGGGTCTCCACACATCCTCTTGGCACAAGGATACCTTAGGTCGCAGTTCGATGATCGACTTTGTCGTCGTGTCATCGGACTTGCGGCTGCATGTCTTGGACACTCTGGTGAAGAGAAAAGCGGGGCTGTCAACTGATCACCACCGGGTGATGAGTTGGCTCCGATGATGGGAAAGATGCCGGTCTGACGTGGCAGGCCCAGACATATTGTGAGGGTCTGCTGGGATTCAACTCCCACCTCCGCCAGAACTTTGCTCATGTTCCGGGGCAGGGGGGGGACATTGAGTCCGAGTGGACCATTTTCCGCGCCTCCATTGCTGAGGTGGCCGAACGGAGCTGTGGCCGTAAGGTGGTTGTGCCTGTTGTGGCGCCAATCCCCGGTGCTGGAGAGAATGGTCCGTCGGGAAGTCGAATCTCAGATTCAGGAGGAGCAGTGTGGTTTTCGTCCTGGCAGTGGAACAGTGGACCAGCTCTACACCCTCGGCAGGGTCCTCGAGGGTGCATGGCAGTTCGCCCAACCAGTCTGTGTTTTGTGGACTTTGAGAAGGCGTTCGACCATGTCCCTCGGGAGGTCCTGTGGGGGGGAGGGGGTGGGGGGGTGCTTCAGGAGTATGGGGTACCGAACCCCCTGATACGGGTTGTTCGGTCCCTGTACGACCGGAGTCAAGAGTTTTGTCCGCATATCCGGCAGTAAGTCGGACTCGTTTCCGGTGAGGGTTGGACTCGCCAAGGCTGCCCTTTGTCACCGATTCTGTTCATAACTTTTAAGGACAGAATTTCAAGGCGTAGCCAAGACGTAGAGGGGGTCCGGTTTGGTGGCCTCAGTATTGCATCTCTGCTTTTTGCAGATGATGTGGTTCTGTTGGCTTCATCAAGCCATGATCTCCAACTCTCACTGGAGCAGTTCGCAGCTGGGATGAGAATCAGCACCTCCACATCTGAGACCATGGTCCTCAGTCGGAAAAGGGTGGCGTGCCCGCTACAGGTCGGGGATGAGATCCTGCCCCAATTGGAGGAGTTTAAGTATCTTTGAGTCTTGTTCACGAGTGAGGGAAGAATGGAACGGGAGATCGACAGGCGGATCGGTGCACCGTCTGCAGTGATGCAGACTTTGACCAGTTATATTTGTTTAACTGATAAAATGTTATAGGCTGTACATACACATTTCATTACAATAATTCTAAGAGCTTTTACGGCATCCCAAAGAAACCTGAAGTTAATGACAAGACATTTAACTTTATATTAACTTGATTTGCAATATAATACAATAGTATCAAATGATATTTGGCACAAAAGAATCTCCCATTAGATAATAACTTGCATCTCACTCAAATACTTTATGCCCGTGTTACTTTTGGTTATAGGTTATCTTTTATGGTTGGCCTACTATTAAATACAAATTACGAATGGGATATGAACCTTATACTTTAATCAAATAAGCAAATACACGTCACGTATAGAGACATCTTCCCCCGCCCCCCATTTACCAATCAACAACTGAACGATTGACACTGGTATGCATGGAGACTTGTAGACTTTTATTAATCTTTTGTGTCGCCACAAGTCAGGTCAGGTGGACGGATTTGGGACCCATTTGTCCATAACTTCCTCTTAAAGGCAAATCTTGGTTGCCACTTATGTACAGAAGCTTTGCTGCATATTTTGCTTGGCATCAGCTGGCACAAACTTGCATACTACGATAAAAAGCAATGAAAACCGTGTGTCTCAGCCAATATATGGAAACCGTTAGCTCTTTACGATCCCCTCCCCAAATCAATTCTATACGCACGCGCACAATTCCGTCACGATGACGTTCCGCAAATCCTTACATGTGTGTTAAAGACATGTTTACATGAAAATGCAAAATTTGAATAAAAAGAAGCAGACAGAAGACTAAATCTTATACTTTCTGCCCCTTTTAACAGGAAATATTGAAATTTAAATAACCCATTCAGGACCACTTCCATTATACTTTTGACACTGAAGGTTCTATCCCGATATATAGCGTTACTGTGAAGGGATATAATCCTCTGTCTTCATTTGAAGCAGGTCGTCTATGACAAAATTATGAAAACCATTTCTTTACATACAATCTTGCATTTACTTACCATGAACATGTACATTAGGTCAAAGGACTGCCTCAGAGTCTTTTTAGTGTCCTTGCTTTATTAATAGCTTTTGTTTTGATGAGATTGTAAATCTTACTGTACATAGTAAATATTGCACTGAAGCTTCATTTCATAGCTCAACAGATGACATCGATGACAAGTAAGACTACCGTAAAAAGACATGTTCTGTTATTGGACTTCTGTGCTCATCACGGATTGTCCATAACGAACACCATTTTCAACCAAAAGGGTCTCCACACGTGCACTTGGCACCAGGACACCCTAGGTCGCAGTTCAATGATCGACTTTGTGGTCGTGTCATCGGACTTGCGGCCGCATGTCTTGGACACTCGGGTAAAGAGAGGTGCGGAGCTGTCAACTGATCACCACCTGGTGGTGAGATGCCAGTCCAACGTGGCAGGCCCAAACGTATTGTGAGGGTCCGCTGGGAATGTCTGGCAGAATCCCCTGTCAGAAGGAGTTTCAACTCCCACCTCCAACAGAACTTTGCTCATGTTCCGGGAGAGGCGGGGGACATCGAGTCCGAGTGGACCATGTTCCGCGCCTCCATTGCTGAGGCGGCCGACCGGAGCTGTGGCCATAAGGTGGTTGGTGCCTGTCATGGTGGCAATCCCCGAACCCGTTGGTGGACACAGGGATGAAGGAGTCCTTTCGGGCCTTTTTGGCATGTGGGATGGAAGAATGGAACGGGAGATTGCAGGGGGATCGGTGCAGCGTCCGCAGTGATGCGGACTTTGTATCGATCCGTTGTGGTAAAGAAGGAGCTAAACCGAAAGGCGAAGCTCTCTATTTACCGGTCGATCTACGTTCCTACCCTCACCTATGGTCATGAGCTGTGGGTCGTGACCGAAAGAACAAGATCCAGGATACAAGCGGCCGAAATGAGTTTCCTCCGCAGGGTATCAGAGCTCATCCTTAGAGATAGGGTGAGAAGCTCGGTCATCCGGGAGGATCTCAGAGTAGAGCCGCTGCTCCTTCACATCGAGAGGAGCCAGATAAGGTGGCTGGGGCATCTGATTTGGATGCCTCCCGGACACCTCCCCGGTGAGGTGTTCCGGGCACGTCCCACCGGGAGGAGACCCCGGGGACGACCAGGACACGCTCGAGAGACTACGTCCTTCGGCTGGCCTGGAAACGCCTCGGGATCCCCCCGTAAGAGCTGGATGAAGTGGCTGGGGAGAGGGAAGTCTGGGCGTCCCTGCTAAAGCTTCCGCCCCCATGACCCGACCTTGGATAAGCGGTAGAAAATGGATGGATGGATTGTACACAGCCATAAATGCAATTTTACTAATAATCTGTGTTTCGCTGTTCGGCCTTCGTCTCCTCATTTTTGGTTTTGGCCAAGAATTTTCATTTCCATGCATCACTACTTACACCCTATCGAAAGCTCTGGTCGAAATCATCAGCCCCCTCTTCGGAGAAACTGAACGCTCACAACAAGTGGCACAAAAGCTCCAAAACTGTCAAAAAAGACGAATTATATCACAGGACATGATCTCACTTTACACGAAAACCCCCGTAGATGCACTTTACATATAGTTACAGTAAGATTAAAACAAAGTACAACCAGGGTAAGAGGCGCACTCTGAGGCAGCCAAGCAAGCAGGACACACCGGTCTCTCCCTCCTGGCCAATTCCAGCGGCCATTGACACGCTCGCGGCCGATCGAGGTCCACTCTGAGCAGCCAGGTGAGTGTGATGCACTGGTCTCTTCCTGAATCTTTTTCTTTCCAAGTTTAGTGAGCTGAGGACATTTCCTTGAGCAGAAGTGCGAGGGGGTGGGGGCTTAAGTGAGCCAACATTCATAGCTCGCTAACGGTTTGAAAAATCCATACTGTATCAGAAAATGCTGTCTATATAAAAAAATCATGCTCTGTTTTGAGTGACGCTGTCAGGAACGTATTAACGTTTATTATATTGTAGTGGTTGTACTTTTGTGTGCCTTACGACTGTACTGCATCATAGTCCAGAGACCTGTCATCATATTACGACCAGCAATAATGTATTTTTTTGCAGACTCACCCAACACCTCGAATCTGCAACTGGGGCTGGGTCCCAGACTCCTTTGTTTTCACAGTCTGATATGTGACAATGGTAGCGGTTGTACTGCCTGAACCCATATCGTAAAACATCACATTCTGAAAGGGAACAATATCAGATGTTATAGAAATTGGTTAGCGCTCCATTCCCTCAAAATATTACCACAAAAGGATGATCGTTGAAATGCCAATGACAACAATGGTTGGCGTCACAGAGTGATCAAGCCAGCTGAATTAATTCACCATGTAATGAGTTTAATAGACATTTAAGATCAGCCCATTGACATTCGCAATTTTGGTAAATAGTCATGTGATTGAATTAAGTATTGAGAACAGAATAAAGCTATTTTTGGAGTAATGCTGTATTTTACCTTGCCAGTGCTGTCAATATCTTTCCTTCTAAAGACTCCATAATTCAAGGCCACGGCTGTGTTGTCATTGATGAGCTGAAGGACCTTCAGACCTGCCATATGTGCAGCATGCAGGAATGACCTTCGTTCTGCCTGATTAAAAAAGGCTGGAACAGTGATAACTGCATCTTTGATCGGCTGTTCTGTACAAGTTGTGGAAAGCAAGAGGAAAAATTGACAAATGAACATAAATGAAAAATGTGAATTGTGTTCCAAAACCAAACCACTGACCTGCAAACTCCTGAGCCAGTTCACGAGAATAATTGAGCATCATCCCAAAAAGCTCTTCTGGTGTGTACTGCAGTTTCCTGATAAATGGACAATGATGTTTTTCTGTCCATTATAAATTGATTACATTTGTATTGGTTTTTAAAGTGTTCTCTAAACAAAGTGAGTGTTTTGCTATACAGTGGAATCTCAACTTGCATAGCTGAAAGCTCAAAATCTGGCATTCAACCAAAATTTTCAGGACAAAAATACCTAGGGGATTTGGGCTGTTAAATATTCCAATGGGACCCATGCTAAGAATAATTAAACTTCACCGTCTCCCTCTAACCACGACAAACAAGCACTTTCCAAACTCACGACTGAAAAGGTGAAGACTGCACGATAATTACAATTATTTTGATCAATAATGTCGTCACGATTATTCACAATTACTGCTTATGTTAGGTAAAATGTTTATTACACTTTTTCCAAAAAAAGAATATATAACAGTTTTCAGTGCAAAATGAATCAGAATAATGGATGAAAAAATTTACCCCCCCCCCAAAAAAAATGGTACTTTACCAAGGGCTATCGGAATAACTATATTACGAAGTGCAATCACAAATTTCAACTTAATGGAAGCCAATACAGTGAATGCATAAAACGCAATAACATCATGCTTTAAGCACCATCCCCGTCAATATAGTGAACTGTCAAGGACGAATAAGTCTCTGTTGTTCTGCTTGACCATTGGTCAGTCGTGCACGGTCACAAACTGCAAAGAACTCGACAGTTAAGCCTATCACGATAATGTTTTTAAGATGTTATATTTTTAGCAGCACGGTGGACGACTGGTGAGCACATCTGCCTGCCAGTTCTAAGGACCGGGGTTCAAATCCAGCCTCGCCTGTGTGGAGTTTGCATGTTCTCCCCATGCCTGCGTGGGTTTTCTCTGGGTACTTCGGTTTCCTCCCACATCCCAAAAACATGGTAGGTTAATTGAGGACTCTAAATGCCTGTAGGTGTGAATGTGAGCGCGAATGGATGGTTGTTTATTTGTGCCCTGCGATTGGCTGCCGACCAGTTCAGCATGTACCCCGTCTCTGGCCCAAAGATAGCAGGGATAAGCTCCAGCATGGCTGCGACCTTAGTGAGGATAAGCAATATGGAAAACGAATGAATTAATGATATTTTCCCAAAAAAATATACGATAATGAAAAATAAGGCCCGCCCTTATTTTTTTGCTTTTAAATCAGCATTGTTGTTATTCCTATAATTTGCTCTCTTCTTTCTCTATTATTTTTTTTCTTTGCTCTGCGATGTGGATACCCCTGGGACCGAAATAAAGAATAAAGAGCTGCAAGACGAGACTGTTTTTTATCGAACCTTCTATTCCGATTATAATCGGTTTAGAAGCTCAAACCAAATTGAAATTCTCCAAATAAACACAATCGTAATAAACAGGACACAGGACGGTTTCACAGGGGTGGATTATTCCTTTTGCCAAATCGATCCTAAGTGAATTTTCACCATGTATACCGTTGTAACAGATATTCCCTATATACAGTGGGTACGGAAACTTTTCAGACCCCCTTAAATTTTCCCTCTCTTTGTTATATTGTAGCCATTTGCTAAAATCATTTAAGTAATTTTTTTTTCCCCCCAATGTACACACAGAATCCCATATTGACAGAAAAAAACTGAATTGTTGAAAGATTTGCAGATTTATTAAAAAAGAAAAACTGATCACACAGCCATAAGTATTCAAACAAAATTTCTCTCTAAATTAAACCTCCTGTTGTGTACTGTGTGTGTGTATGTGTGCAACATTTGACCGCTGAAATGGAAGACTATCGTCCGATTGAATGTTGCGAGCCTTCTAGAGATCAGAGATTAATTAAGTTTTTTCGTCACTTCCCCTAAAAACTAATATATAAAGAGACGTGATGCCCTATAAGAGACAAGACCGCTTTTGATTGTAACATTATAACGTTCACTTGAATTACCTCTGAGGGAAACGCAGGCGATTACTCTCCGACTCCCTTTGCAAATGAATTCCGCTTTTATCCAAACCAATATACGCTTCTCAATCATTCAAAATTGAGCCAGGAAAAGCTCTCTCTGTGCATGCTTCATCTCGTTTATGAACGGCGCAGATATGGCGGCTCCCAACGGACCTCGAATGAGGCAGAGATCTTGTTTTAATTACTTGTAAATTGTTTTTTAATAAAGCGTTTTTTTTGTTTGTTTGTTTAAATAAGCATATAAAAAAGTTCCCAACTACTGTGCTGAATAGACTGACTTCAATTTTGATAAATCAGATAATGACCGTCAAATAAAAAAAATTTGCAAATTCATATTGCGCAACAATCCCACTTAATCTAAAACATTAAAAAAAAACCTTTATTAAAAAAATCTTATATAAATTAAGCCAAATTCAGTTCATATAAAGTGTTATACAATATTTTCCCTTCCCTCTCGCTCTCATACAGTGCAGACGTTTTTTTTTGCTCGCTCTGTTTGCTTTGCTTCCGTTTACATTTTTTCTTGCTGATGAACTTTTTTCCCCTTCTTAAAAAAACAAAATTAATAAATAAATAAAAAATAAAGTTTAGAAGCAGCGACTCCTGGATATTTTTAATAATAATAGTGGGGAGCGCAGACATCTTTACAAGACAGATGATTTCTGTCTAAATAGACAAGGGGTTAAGTTAATGGCTACCAACATTTTTTTTTACTGTGTACATCGTTCAGTGGCCCGAAAAGAAAACACTGGCCTTGGTGACAAGGCTGAAAGACAAAAAGATGCAGTTGTCCCCCCCCCCCAAAAAAAATCGGAGGAACAGGTGATAAGGCAAAACTGATTAAACAGCGTCATCCAAACAATCGGGGGAGCGAATGACAAATGAGATGAGCCTGCACGTTGAATCTCCCAGAGAGATTTCCTTCAATGTACACACAGCACCACATATTCACAGAAAAAAAACTGAATTGTTGACATTTTTGCAGATTTATTCAAAAAGAAAAACTGAAATATCACAGGGCATCACAAGTATTCAGACCCTTTGCTGTGACACTCATTTAACTCTGGTGCTGTCCATTTCTTCTGATGATCATCCTTGAGATGGTTCTACACCTTCATTGGGGTCCAGCTGTTTGATTATACTGATTGGACTTGATTAGGTAAGCCACACACTTGTCTATAAGACCTTACAGCTCAAACGAGAATCATGGTCAAAGGCCACGAGCTCAGAGACAGAATTGTGGCAAGGCACAGATATGGCCAATGGTTACAAAAGAATAGTTCTGCTGCATAAAGGTTCCTAAGAGCACAGTGGCCTCCATAATCCTTAAATGGAAGAGTTTTGGGACGACCAGAACCTTTCCTAGAGCTGGCCGTCCGGCCAAACTGAGCAATCAGGGGACAAGAGCCTTGGTGAGAGAGGTAAAAGAAGAATCCAAAGATCACTGCGGCTGAGCTCTAGAGATGCAGTCAGGAGAAACTTCTAGAAAGTCAACCATCACTCTCAGTCGGGGGTTTATGGCAGAGCGGCCTGACGGAAACCTCTCCTCAGTGCAAGACATGAAGGCCTGCATGGAGTTTGCCAAAGAAAAACCAGAAGGACTCCTAAGATGGTGAGAAATAAGATCCTTTGGTCTGGGGAGACCAATATAGAACTTTCTGGCCTTAATTCGAAGTGGTATGTGTGGAGAAAACCAGGCACTGCTCATCATCTTTCCAATACAGTCCCAACAGTGAAGCATGGTGGTGGCAGCATCATGCTGTGGGGGTGTTTTTCCAGCTGCAGAGACAGGACGACTGGTTGCAATCGAAGGAAAGACGAATGGGGCCAAGTAAAGGGATATCCTGGACGAAAACCTTCTCCAGAGTGCTTCCAACAAGACAATGACCCTAAGCAGCACAGCTAAAATAAAGAAGTGGCTTCAGAACAACTCAGTGACTCTTCTTGAATGGCCCAGCCAGAGCCCTAACTTAAACCCAATTGAGTATCTCTGGAGAGACCTGAAAATGGCTCTCCAACATTCACATTCAACCTGACAGAACTGGAGAGGCTATGCAAGGAGGAATGGCAGAGGATCCCCAAATCCAGTTGTAAAAAACTAATTCCCAAAAAGACTCATGGCTGTATTAGCTCAAAAGGGTGCTTCTACTAAATACTGAGCAAAGGGTCTGAATACATATGGCTGTGATATTTCAGTTTTTCTTTTTTAATAGATCTGCAAAAATTCCAACAATTCTGGTTTTTTTTTCCTGTCAATATAGGGTGGTATGAGTACATTAATGAGGGGGGGGGGGGGGTAGTTTAGCAAATTGCTGCAACAAAGTGAAAAATGTAAGGGGTCTGAATACTTTCCGTACCAACTGCACAAATACATGTTGGGTGTCTGGCGTGCCTCCTCACTCAAGCCAGATTTTTCAGTGGGCTGATTAAAGAGTTGTGTAATTTGACTTATTTTAAATGTGTTAATTCCAAACCTTGTATTTTAGCCTTATGATGATGTTCTTCTATATGGCCCATTCACAGACATTTATGACTGTCCTATTTATGCTTTACATCTAGCTGTACTGAAATCTTTGTTTCAAGGGTCATGGGTTGCCTCACAGCGGCAATAAAAAGATGTCCCATTGTTGAAGTATTTTGCCATGTCTGGTGGAGAGAGAAGGGGCAATGAAGAGATTTGAGTGTACAGAGCAGTTAAAATCTTTCCTTATCCTTAACTTTTTCCCCACGACCCTCACATTTAGTTTAGATGTATAGGAATTTGCAGAACTTTTATCCCTCTCCTTTGCTCCTTATAGTGGGAGACATGAAAATGTGCTTCACTCGCTATTTGACCGCTTGCTCATCATTTTGAGGGAATGTCAGTCTTATTGTCAAGCATTATGTATGAATACCTTAATTCCATGACCCCAAACAGTGCAGAGCTTTGTATTTTGTATGCATTTTCCTATAGGAATACTTGTTTTGGGGAGTTTGTGTGTAGGAATGCCAACTTTTAAGGGCTGTAATGTACAGAGATGCCAGACTTTTAAAGTGCAACCAAACAAGAGGACAACATTTCTTGTAATTTTGATATATCACAGAGAAGAGTCTTAAGAAGCCTCACAATGAATGAATGAATTGCCAAGTACCGATTTTCACAACAATAAGGGGCACCGTAATAAAAGGCCCAGTCTCAGTTACGGGGTCTATTTCTGTATTTTACCGTATTATTGGGCGCAGGTATGGTAAAACATACGCTAGCTTAAAACATACGGTAGCATGCTTTATTGAAGTATTTAACAATGTACTCACGTTAATTTTTGAGCAATCCTCATCCACAAATCCATCAAATTCTTCATCTTCTGTATCCGAAATGAACAGCTGGGCAAGTTCTCCATCAAACATGCCAGGTTCCCTCTAGTCATTGTCGGAGTCAGTCTCGTTGCCGTGCGGCTCCTCAAAAATGATGCCAGCTTTTACGAAAGCTCGAACAACAGTGCAAGGAGACACGTTAGCCCAAGCATCCACAATCTATTCACAAATTGTGGCGTAACTCGCCCGGCGCTGCCTCCTTGTCTAAGCTGTGTTCGCCATCTGTCGTCAATAGCTCCCACGCCGCTCGCAACTTCACTTTGAACGCCCTGTTTACACCGATGTCCAGCGGTTGGAGTTCCTTCGTCAAGCCTCCCGGAATGATTGCAAGCTCAGAGTTATTGCACTCAATCGAATGGTGACTGTAGAGACGCTTCTCCCGGCTGTTCTTTGCTCATTAATCCATTGCTCGAGTCGGTCTTCCAACTCAGGCCACCTCGCCTTGTTTCCGGAGAAACTTAGCTTAGTCTTCTTGACTTGGCGAAGCTCGTTTTCCTGCTTCCTACAATTGCGAACCATGGATTCGTTGATCTTGAATTCTCTCGCGGCTGCTCAATTCCCATGTTCCTCCACGTAACTAATAGCTTGCAGTTTAAACTGTGCTTCGTAAGAGTGTCTCTTCATAGGTGCCATTTTTGGGGGTGCTTAGCCAAACCGATGCACATACCGGAACTATATACATACTGGGTAGTGTCTTTAGCATCCTCAGTCACGCGCACCTACTGGGGGCGTACCTTCACGCGCACCCTTCCCCCTTTAACGTCCGCATGCTGTCTTCAGTCACGTCCGCCTTCCTCTATATAAGCAGCGTGTCGGCAGAAAATGCTCCCAGTCAGTCGAGTGGAGCGCTCATTAAAGTCACACAACATTAACATATTTTGGAACTCTGTGTACACATAAGGCGCGCCGCATTATAAGGCGCCCCGTCCATTTTGGAGAAAATTTAAGACTTTTAAGTGCACCTTATGGTCGTGAAAATACGGTATGTGAAATCAGGCCTAAAAATGGTCAAGAATTTAGGCATCCTTTTAGCTTGCAGATGCGTCGCTGAGAGCTCTGAAAATCCCGCCTCTTCTGTCAATCAATGCTTTCAGGGGCTGAGAGAGACAGCCTCTCTGCCATCATTTGATTTTACACTTCAATTAATGGTGTTTTTTTCACAGTTTAATAAATTTTGCTTCCATTTTCTAAAGATACGCAGATTGTGTGTCCAAATTTGTCATTGTGCTAATACTAGCCAAGACCTGTCCTACTCTGCCTCTGATTGGCTAGGACCTGCTTGTTGGACTCCTACTGCGCAATAGTCACATTGCAGGGTCTGCTGCGACATTTGTTAACAGTAATATACAATGAATCAGCTAATATTAAAAGTGACCAGCAGAGGGACGTGTTTGGACACGCAAAAAACAAAAGACTGGACACCTGTTGTATTTCCTGTCGCTCTACAGAATTAAACTAGGCTCGCATGCGGCAGCTGCACAAGTGTGCAAGGTGCGTTTAGGGACCGGAGTGAATGTGTTCTTTCGTAACACAGTATATAATTACAAATTGATTACTCGGAAAATTATTTGTATCAGAATGCTTTCATTAAAACACTGTAATAATATGGAAATAATGTTTTATCAATGTCCATCATCATTCCTATCGCAGGGCTTTACACGAACTCTTGTACTTGTAGCATTGGTGCAACCAACTTTTTCAGTTGGTAGGACCAGCACATGATTTGGTCCCGCCATTTTAGACCATGACCATGACATTCCAATTTCGTATGAAATAAAGACTCAACTGAATCAAGATATGATATTAACAAAATATGTGACTGTGAGGCGGCAGAGTAACCAATTGGTTAGCAAATCCGCCTCACAGTTCTGAGGACCCGGGTTCAAATCCGGCCTCGCCTGTGTGGAGTTTGCATGTTCTCCAGTCGCCTGTGTGGGTTTACTCCGGTTACTCCAATTTCCAATTTTCCAATTTCCTCCCACATCCTGAAACATGCATGGTAGGTTAATTGAAAACTAAATTGCCCGTAGTTGGGAGTGTGAGTGCAAATGGTTGTTTGTTTGTATGTGCCCTGCGATTGGCTGGCGACCAGTTCAGGGTGTTACCCCACCTCTCTTACTTTATCATTTGTTCGACTCAGAGGGGCCACCCAACCCTCTTCCCCTGGAAAAACCACTTCATTTTGACCATGACCACAACCGTAATGCTTGACATACATTTAAAAATGATTGCATAAGTGTACCGCCACCATATAAAAGTATTGTTTATGATTATTCACCCCTCCTTGAGCAGTCACCTTATCGTGGTGGAGGGGTTTGTGTGTCCCAATGATCCTAGGAGCTAAGTTGTCTGGGGCTTCACGCCCCTGGTAGGGTCACCCATGACAAACAGGTCCTAGGTGAGGGACCAGACAAAGCACGGCTCAAAGACCCCTTATGACGAAGACAAAAAATGGACTCAGGTTTCCAATACTCAATTGGTTGGTTGGTATATTTTCTCTATATTTGTACCGGATTTGTTAGGGCCCTTGCCCGGACATGGGTCACCGGGGCCCCCCTCTGGAGCCAGGCCCGGAGGTGGGGCTCGAAGGAGAGCGCCTGGTGGCCAAGCCTGGACCCATGGGGTTAAGATTTTTTTTGGACCTCTTTGGGTTAGTAACTCTATACATATGTGCCAAATGTTTGTTTAAGTGCAATTTTTGCAGATAGACCCCGAGTCTTATTTAGATTTGTTATTTATCCAAGATATTTTATCATCAATTGTTCTACATTACAATGCCAATGCTCAAGGTTCTTTGGAATTGAAAGTTGATGTTCTTAATAAGTGGCAGCACGGTGGACGACTGGTTAGCACATCCGCCTCACAGTTCTGAGGACCCGGGTTCAAATTCGGCCTCGCCTGTGTGGAGTTTGCATGTTCTCTCCCCGTGCCTGGGTGGGTTTTCTCCAAGTAGTCTGGTTTCCTCCCACATCCCAAAAACAGGCACGGTAGGTTAATTGAAGACTCTAAATTTCCCGTAGGTGTGAATGTGAGTGCGAATTGTTGTTTGTTTATATGTGCCCTGCAATTGGCTGGCAACCAGTTCAGGGTTTACCCCCCCTCCTGCCCGCAGGTTAGCTGGGATAGGCTCCAGCATGCCCACGACCCCATTGAGGATAAGCGGTGTAGAAAATGGATGGATGGATGTTCTTAAAAAGGATGTACTTGAATTATTATGCTCTATATTACATCAGTGGCATAACAATAACTTCAACGATAGTATCGTTTATTGTGATAATTTTGGGAAAACACTGTCCTAAAAGTAATTTGCCATCGTGGCAGGCTAAAACATGATATATCGAGAGTGAGCAAGAGATAATGCCTGGATCAGACTACAAGACTAATTGCGTCTTTCATGATTAAACGATGTCAGACTACTGCCATCAAATCTTGCCACAACTCGGGCAGACAGTGGCAACACTACACAACACATGCGCCGCGACAATTTATTGTTTGTGTGTGTGTGTGTGTGGGGGGGGGCAAAATGAGGAAATGTGGTGTTCATCACTGGTGCTTAGGAGAGGACGTTCAAGGATTGCTTGAGGTATGTTCACGTACTTTTAATACGATACGGTTCACAAGCAGGCAACAAAACGTTACGTAGCCTAGTAAGCTCGTGCACGGTTGCTTGTACGTAAACATGCAGGCATCCTGTCAACTCATGCGCTAAAGCTTTGGTAAACATTGGTTTGTGCACGTGAATAAATTCTGACAACGGCGCGCATGTTGACCACGACAAGCATGAGAGGCGAAGCGCCGGTCACAATACGCAATCCTATTGGTCGACGTAAAGGTGTACTGTTGCAGAGTTGTCGTTGATATGTCACACTACACGGAAGATATCCAACAAAAAAATACTAGACTTTTCATTTTGGCGTTGTAGGGCTATCATAGGGCCAAATCGTTAGTCGTGGATTGTCACACTCTTAAATTTGTCGTTCCCGACAAAATATGTCTGGCACGATCTGGGAGATCAGCTGCGACAGTAATCGGACCTAAAATCCTGTAGTCTGATCGAGCCATAACACAAAAATATTGTACAAATTGTAGAAATAAAGATGTGCAATATAGCGTGACCGCGAAGCAACAACCGTCATATAGTAGAGGATTACTTTATCTGTACTCCATGATGATAAGTTGCTGGGACTCATTGATTCCTGGAACTCAGTCTCAGGTGTAAAAAGATCTATGAAGGGATAAATAAGTTTCTTACTTCTACTACTCCCCTTTAAACATTTAAACTGTCCATAATAATGACTGTTGAACTTTTCTTTTAAAACATCGTTTTCCATTAGAATGTCTTCTGTCACGTTTATACTCTGTTTAATTTTTTAAAAAGTAATCAATTGTACAGTCCCATCCATCCATCCATTTTCTACCGCTTATCCGAGGTCGGGTCGCAGGGGCAGTAGCTTTAGCAGGGACGCCCAGACTTCCCTCTCCCCAGCCACTTCATCCAGCTCTTTCGGGGGGATCCCGAGGCGTTCCCAGGCCAGCCGAAGGATGTAGTCTCTCCAGCGTGTCCTGGGTCGTCCCCGTGGTCTCCTCCCTGTGGGACATGCCCGGAACACCTCACCAGAGAGGCGTCCGGGAGGCATCCGAATCAGATGCCCCAGCCACCTCATCTGGCTCCTCTCGATGTGAAGGAGCACCCTACCTCTAAGGGAGAGCCCGGACACCCTGCGGAGGAAACTCATTTCGGCCGCTTGTACACTGGATCTTGTTCTTTCGGTCATGACCCACAGCTCGTGACCATAGGGAGGTTAGGTGTACTGTCCCGATATAACCCATTAGGTGTTGAGTGGACATAAGTCCCATTCATTTCATTTGTCAACGATGACGAGAAGTCACCCATAATTAAGAAAAAAATAATCAACCATCGTCATAATACAGACACAGCTCACTCGTGCAGTGGATTTTTTAAACTGCAAAGCAAATATTACAAATGTTGCTTTGATACCATCCATCCATCCATCCATCCATTTTCTGAGCCGCTTCTCCTCACTAGGGTCGCGGGCGTGCTAGAGCCAAACCCAGCTGTCATCGGGCAGGAGGCGGGGTACACCCTGAACTGGTTGCCAGCCAATCGCAGGCCACATAGAAACAAACAACCATTCACACTCACAGTCATGCCTACGGGCAATTTAGAGTCTCCAATTAATGCATGTTTTTGGGATGTGGGAGGAAACCGGAGTGCCCGGAGAAAACCCACGCAGGCACGGGGAGAACATGCAAACTCCACACAGGCGGGGCCGGGGATTGAACCCAGGTCCTCAGAACTGTGAGGCTGACGCTCTAACCAGTCGGCCACCATCCCGCCGCTTTGATACCAATTTAAAAAAATAAAAATAAAAAGTTCACTCTCTCACTCCACCACAATGTCCCATCACTGGTGAGCTATTTTTAGAACAGGCACACGGGGTACTCATGTGTTCCTTGGCAGCTACTACTGCCCGCACGCCCCATGTTGGTGACCACTGGTCTAATTTGTATAAGGTTTTCTCTTTGTTCGTGGATGAGGAAATCAACATCGACATATAACTTAAGGTAAGCCATGTTTTCTTTTATTTTAACTTGGCCCTAGGGTGTAGAAATGGAATGTATGTCACAAGTCGCGTCGCCTCGTATTTTCACTCGTTTCTACGTGATGATGTACGTTAGAAAAGCAAAACTACATCAGCAAAATATTCTCGTTGATTTCCTTCTTTTGTGGTGACTTACTTTCGTGGGTGAAGCGGCCACTTTGTTAGGGACAGTGAGGAGGAGGTGAACTCGACCGCATGTATTATTTTCTGGCTTTAAGAGGGATTAGTGATTTGTTTGTACGAGTCAAACATATTTTTAAGGTATAGCAAGTACATTAATCACTCCGATAACTTAAGGGAACTTTTATTTCAGTGAGTGAGTGAATGTACAGGTGACTACTTATGTGTCATAACTTATGTCTGCTTTTGTTCCCACTCATTTCTCCCTTCAACTACAGCACAAAATTGTTAATGATGCACAACATTTTTATATTAACAGTTGCCTGGTGTTAAATAAATACTCTCAACTGCACCAGAATGTGAGTACTCACCCAGAAATACCCAATTTTCCAAAACGATAGTCTGCGAAACTCTCTTTCCCTTTCATCTGCTCCTCAAGCGCTTCTTCAATTAACTGACAAGTTTAAGCTATAAGTATCCACAAATAAGCTCATACAGGCAGAAATTCCAAGGTGTTCTCCAAGTCGACCCCCTAAAAATTACTGTAATGTTTTAACTGCATAACTTGCCTTAACAAACATGCCTTAAATATTGCAAATAGAAAGCTATTCCTGAGAAGAACAGTGTGGGCAGTCGAATAACTCATGTACTTTAGTGTATTGTTTTGTCATTTATTTATGGAGGATTTTATAGGTGTTTGAAGTGCTAATTCGTTGTTGTTTTTTTCACAAAATTCCACCAACATGGCAGCCACTTGTCATGGAGACAGACAGACAGACACAAAATCTTACTCTGAATCTTTGAAGTAAACTGTGTCTCGAACTGGGTTAACTTGCAGTTGGTGCTCAGGAAACTGTTTCCGGTAAAGCGCTACTTGTAGGTTGTTGTGTTTCTTTCCCATGAGATTTCCCAGGTGTCGGTAGACAGTTTTAGGGTTCTTCACAGACTGAAAATGCAACCATTAATGACATAAGATAGCATGCATAAGGTGAAACAACGTAATTAACCGTATCAAGTTGATTATAGATTGAAATCCACACACAAAAAAAAAAAGTTACAATTGAGTACGTCATACCACTCCCAAAGCATTGTCACCGAAAAGCCTCTCATTTTCCTTGAGACATACAACCGCAGGGGTTTTCCTCCTCGACTCTCTAAAATTAAACCAGAAGTGATCATTAATGCAATGACATAACATCCAACGACTGAATTACAGTCGTGATACCAGAGATGCATGCTTTGTCCTGTGTTGAAGCTTATTGCTACCCACTTGTTGAGAACAATTTCCATTGGCACACCAGGTTTAACGATTGCCATCTTCATCCATTCACTCCCGACATCTATCGACATGACAGCCACAGCACCTGCAAAAATATACCACAAATTATTCCATTACTAATTGCATTTACTGCATTTATATTTCCCCACACGTTCTGCTGTACTGCTGTAAATACAGAACAAGAAAAATGTGTATGTGCTCATACCTGTGTGAGAAGGGAACATTGCTAGAACCAGGCAGAAGACAGCAGCCAATGGAAGCTTTGTCTCAACCATGATGATCTGAAATGACGATATATGGAAACATCATATTCAAGTTTTTTACTGACCCGAACCTGATCATCAGATCCAATACATGTAATGTGGAGTTTCACTGGGATCAATATACAGCGGGTACGGAAAGTATTCAGACCCCCTTAAATATGTCACTGTTATATTGCAGCCATTTGTTAAAATCATTTAAGTTCATTTTTCCCCTCAATGTACACACAGCACCCCATATTGACAGAAAAAAAACAATTGTTGAAATTTTTGCAGATTTATTAAAAAAGAAAAACTGAACAAAATCACACAGGCATAAGTATTTCAGACCCTTTGCTGTGACACTCATTTAACTTGGGTGCAGTCCATTTCTTCTGATCATCCTTGAGATGGTTCTACACCTTCATTGGAGTCCAGCTGTGTTTGATTATACTGATTGGATTTGATTAGGAAAGCCACACCTGTCTCAAAAAGACCTTACAACTCACAGTGCATGTCAGAGCAAATGAGAATCATGAGGTCAAAGGAACTGCCTGAAGAGTTCAGAATTTTGGGAAGGCACAGATCTGGCCAAGGTTATAAAATAATTTATTCTGAACTTAAGGTTGCGAAGAGCACAGCGGCCTCCATAATCCTTAAATGGAAGAAGTTTGGGACGACCAGAACCTTTCCTAGATCTGGCCGTCCGGCCAAACTGAGCAACCAGAGGAGAAGAGCCTTGGTGAGAGAGGTAAAGAACAAACCCAAAGATCACTGTGGCCGAGCTCCAGAGATGCAGTTGGGAGAAAGTGCTCCATAGAACACACTTTACATTGGCTTACACAGAAACTCTTGCATATTTTGAACTGCAGGATTCCACTTTTCCAGAGATTGTGTATACCGTAGTTTCACTTAGAAGTCGTAAATATTCTCCAAAATAGACGGGGCGTCTTGTGTATGCACAGAGTTCCAAAATCTATAAATTTTGTTTGATGAGCGCTCCGCTTGACTGACTGGGAGCATTTCCTGCCGACACGCTGCTTATACAGATGAATAGCGGACGTGGCTGAGGACAGCATGCGGACGTAAAGGGGGAAGGGTGCGGCTGAAGGAGGACGCTAAAGGCAAGCCCCCAGTAGGTATATAGCTCGTAAAGTAGCAATCAATCAAGCCAGCCGCCCCTAATTTTGTCCATACTAGGCATTAATGTAACAAGTCGCCAACTTCGCGGCGAAACCCACCTTCAAAATAAAAGCTTCCCAATAATACGAACCTCAATGCTTTTCAGTTAAGGACTCTTGAGACGCATTAAAACAATGTAGGTAGGTAGGAATTTGTGTATTATTATTTTTGGTTTTTTAAAATACGACTGATAACTGAACAAGAACCATCAATTTCTTTATGGTTATGTTTTGTTTAATGATAATGCTTTTCTGAAATGATTGACAGCTTAATTTGAATCCCATTAAAATAAAAAAAATGTTTCGCCTGGCCCTTCATGTTTTCTTTCGAGAATTGTACCCATCTTACAAATTCTGCCTGGGTAGTCAAACATATGAGCACAACTGTGTCATTTCTCATTTTCTAAAAAGTAGAGCTGTGAATTTCAAAACAAGAGCAAGTAAATTAAATGAAAGTATTACTGTGTTCAAAGAAAGTGCTTAAATTCAGAATAATTCTTTGAAAAAACTGACAAAAATACAAATAATACTTCATGTGTTGATGATATGGGGAAAAGCAAAATCTTGCATTGTAAAAATGCAGTATACATAGGTAGAAGGGTTTTCCAGAATTTGTAGGTCAACTTTGGGGTGCGTATGATACATGAGAAATGACGGTACATATACACATAGATAGCTGGTTACCCTTCAACAATCTAATCTAGATTTTTGATTACTTTGCCTGGGTAGAGTGCCATCTGACAATAACAAGACTATATTATAGGTGTACAAGTAAACGTTTGACTTATGAGTGTTTTATTATTACAACCCCAATTAAAATGAAGTTGGGACATTGTGTTAAATAAATCAGAATACAATGATTTGCAAATCATGTTCAACCTATATTTAATTGAATACACTACAAAGACAAGATATTTAATGTTCAGACTGATCAACTTTGTTTTTAGCAAATAATCATTAACTTTGAATTTTATGGCTGCAACACGTTCCAAAAAAGCTGCGACAGGTGGCAAAAAAGTCTGCGAAAGTTGAGGAATGCTCATCAAACACCTGTTTGGAACATCCCACAGGGGAACAGGAGAGTGCCATGATTGGGTATAAAAGGAGCTTCCCTGAATTGCTCAGTCATTCAAAAGCAAAGATGGGGTGTGAGAAAATAGTCAAACAGTTTAAGGACAATGTTCCTCAACCTACAATTGCAAGGAATTTCATCATCTACGGTCCATAATATCAAAAGGTTCAGAGAATCTGCAGAAATCACTACATGTAAGCGGCAAGGCCGAAAACCAACATTGAATGCCCGTGACCTTCAATCCCTCAGGCGGCACTGCATCAAAAACAGACATCAATGTGTAAAGGATATCGCCACATGGGCTCAGGAACACTTCAGAAAACACAGTCCAGCGCTACATCTGTAAGTGCAACTTGAAACTCTATTTTGCAAAGCAAAAGCCATTTATCAACAACACCCAGAAACTGCCGCCGGCTTCTCTGGGCCCGAGCTCATCTAAGATGGACTGATGCAAAGTGGAAGTGTTCTGTGGTCCGACGAGTCCAGATTTCAAATTGTTTTTGGAAATTGTGGACGTCATGTGGGCCAAAGAGGAAGAGAATCATCCGGACTGTTATGGACGCAAAGTTCAAAAGCCAGCATCTGTGATGGTATGGGGCTGTGTTAGTGCCAATGCCATCTGTAGAGGCACCATTAATGCTGAAAGGTACATAGAGGTTATGGAGAAACATATGCTGCCATCCAAGGAACGTCTTTTTCATGGACGCCCCTGCTTAATTCAGCAAGACAATGCCAAACAACATTCTGCACGTGTTACAACAGCATGGCTTCATAGTAAAAGAGTGCAGGTACTAGACTGGCCTGCCTGCAGTCCAGATCTGCCTCCCATTGAAAATGTGTGGCGCATTATGAAGCGAAAATACGACAACGGAGACACCGGACTGTTGAACAGCTGAAGTTGTACATCAGTCCACTCGCCCATGTTCAGCAGGTGGTGGAGCGGTGCCAGCTGGTGTCCGCCTTGGTACCCCGCACTGGCTACTGGTGGGTGGGCGGTGGGGCCACCTTGTCGCTCCTCGGGGCTGCTTTCTCCTCTCTGTTCCTTGTGTACCTCTGCGGTCGCCTCCTTCTCTTCTCGTAGGGAGGCGGGTGGTACCCTGCGGGCTGTGGGGTTTTTGGCCCTGCCCGTTCCGAGGTGGGGCGGGTAGGGGTGTCGGTCCACCTCCCACACTCGGGGGTGTGGTCCACCTCCCACACTCGGGGGTGGGTTGTGGGTGCTGGCTGGAATGTGGGGGATTCCCAGTGTCGGTGCTGGGGGGAGCGGCCCTCTCTGTCTGTGGTTGTCCTGCCTGATGGGCCCGACCTGCAGGAGCCATGCCTCTAATCACTCACTCAGCACACTCTTGCACCATTCACGGTAAATACTTTTTCTTTTTCCACTAGTCACATCCGGGCAAACACACATTCAGGAATTCTTGGGGGGCTAATGTGGGGTCGGGGGGTGCGGGTGTCGGAACGGGTTTTACTACGTCAGTGCCATTTCCCGGTCCAGGTCCCCTGTCTACCCCCCAGGATTTCCACGCATTACACGGACTCATGGGTGGCATTGGGTCCCTGCGGACGGTTTTCGGGACGCCTCGGTGGGGCCGGGGGACCGCCCTTCGTCACTCGGCATGGGACATGTCCCGTCCACCGGGCTGTTTGAGTGGACTCCTGGGCCCCTCTCGATTGAGTGAGTGGGGCAGGCACAGGAATGGCAAGACACTTCTGTCAGTCATTGAGAAGAAAGAAACTGTGTTCTGTTCGACTGATTCTCAATAAATATCCACTAAAATACTAAGAAACCATAGTGGCAGCTTAAATAGTCCACTGTGACACTGTAAAACTGTTCCGGCATAAAAGGAATACAGAATCTTTTATGCATGACCTAACAGCTGAACAGGATACACAAAAAATAAAAGATACATCAATCGATCGATAGACATGCTAGCTAACCTTTGTACATGACGTTTTTAGGAGTGAAATGAATGAGAAATTAAGCAGGCAATCTCTTCAGTTAGCAGTATAGCCTCCCCCAACATGCGCACGCACGACCACACACGTAATTTTGAGACTATTAAACGTGACGTCTCCCCAACAAAATGAATGAGCATCTCCTCACAAAGACCAGTAAAGACTATGCATATTCTACTGTCCATGAGCATCTCCTCACCAAGACCAGTAAAGACTACGCATATTCTACTGTCCTCCGCTTCATGGAGACTTCGCTTTGTGAATGAATCCCCCGGACAGCACCGTACTACTGCCCGGCTTGCAAACTACACTGAGCGGACCACGACACTGAGCTATCGGGGAAAACAAAAGGTGGTGGAATATGCTTTTACAGCAACCAAAAAAGGTTTACTGCTGTCACGGAGCTCAGCACACACTGCAGCCAAGACTTTGAGTCACTTTATTTATTTATTTATTTATTTTAACTGCAAGTCATTCTACTTGCCGCACGGGTTTGCTGCATTCATTATCACTGGTGTTTACATCCCCCCACAGGCTTAGACGAACACTGACTGCAAACACTAGCTAACCAAGGAAACCAACTTGGGGAATAAAGCACCCAAGATTCACTCATTCTTGGGGACAAAAAGCAAAATTCAACCACAAACTAAATACAAGCAGCACATCGACTTTCCCACCACAGAAAACATTCTTGACCAGTGCTATACCACACTGAATGACTCGTACCGTGCTATTCTCCGTGCAGCTTTGGGCTAATTTTATCCCCATTTAATTCACTAATTACCAACATACGGGTACAAACTTAAATGTGCCAAGTCTGTGGTGAAAACAGTAAAGAGTTGGACCAATGAAGCCAAGATGGAATTTCTAGACTTTTTATAATGCACAGATTGGAGTATCGTTAGTAGGCTTTACACGCTTAGGATTTTTGGAGCCGATCAGCAAGTTTAAAAAAACAATAACCGACCAAAAGATGGAGGAATATGTCTATTTAAATGTCCTGTTAATTTACTCTATACACTTTTGTACTTAATTGCTCAAAAAATTATATTTACAATAAATGTATCTTTGTTCCTCTATTTATGCCAGTGAGGTATAGTGACAGACAGAACAAATTAATGGTCTTCTATTAGATGGCTGCAAGTAAATACAGTAATTAATGTATCTACTTTTTGTGACATTTTTCTTTGTTGGTGTGCCGTGAGATTTTTCAATTGTAAAATATGCTCCTTGGCTCCATAAAGGTTGGAAATTCCTGCTCTAGTCAGATCGTGTATTCTACTCAGTCAGCTCAAACCAACATTACAGAAATAATGTGTGCTAACTTACTGTAATTAATAAACTTTACGGGCTGATCGGTATCGGCCGATATTTAACATTTTATGCTGATCGGCTTTAATGTCATAACTCGCTGATCCGATCTAACTCCGCGTCGCACAGTATATTTGAATCCAAAAGCTAGTTTATTTTTAGCCTTGTCGTGCTGTCTTTTGACGTAATACTCTAAATATCTGACAGCCAATGAAGTTATTTTAAAAAAAACAACGTCACCGGTGTAGGACAAAACGTAATGCCCGGCCGGATCAGACTACAAGACAAAATTTCTTTCACGATTGCCCTGTCAGACTTCTACAATAAAATATTTTATTCAGATACCACCACATCCCGTTTTTTACGATCATTGGGTTTCATCTTGTCAACTCAAATGCGACCGGATACACTCGTTACCGTGTCGATGAGAACAAGAGTGGAGCGAGCCGACTGTATTATAAGTACAAAATGGGGAAAAACGTGTGTTGGTGGTCCCCGCTGCTCAGGACAGAGAGGACGTTCGTTTAAGGCTTGTTCGAGGTATGTTCACGTACTTTTAAAACGATACGCCTCACCAGCAGGCAATAAAATGTTATGTAGCCTAGCAAGCTAGCGTGAGCACGAACGGTTGGACGTAAACATCCCGCCGTTCTGCCAAATCATGCTCTAAAGTTTCGGTGTGGGTGAAGTACTACTCCAGCTCCCTCCCTCATGTAAGCGCTATCAAAAAATCCAAACTAATTCCAACAGCTTCTTCCCTCTTGCCATTAACCTGCTAAACAGTTGACTTCCAATTTCATTGCAACATACTGCCAATTTTGCACATCTCTTATCGGGACACATCATTCATACACTCACTGTTTTATCACACTGCATGATTTGTATTCTGTTGTTGATTACGCCTGGCTACTTATTTCTCTTAAGCATTTGCACAATCGTCACTACCATATCATTCCACTATTTGTCACAGATTGTTCTAAATTGCTTGGAGGACTGAATCATTTGCAGAATTGCCATTATATCAGCATCAGCACACAAGTGGTACACTTTCATTGCTCAATGACTCGCCATACCTAAATATCCATTTCCTAAATGTATATTTTGTCGTAACGGCTGCTTGTTGTAATACAAGTAGCTCCAGCTACCGGAGACAAATTCCTTGTGTGTGTATAATAATTTTAAACTTGAGACTATGTGAGTCCCGGAATGCACATGTCATGGAAACAATGAGTCTCTGCAATTTATCACAGAATACAGTAATCCTACGCTATATCACGGTCCTGATCTATTGCAGATTTTTATTACAGGTGTTACTCTATTTTCAGACATGCAAACACCAAAGGCATGGAAATAGGTGACCAAAAAAAGATTTTTTTTTGGGGGGGGGGGGAAATCCCCCGAGCCACTGCAGGGAATTTTTTTTATTTAAACAAATTAAGCAATCTGGAAGACTCTAAAGAGTATAACGAGGCAAAAAAAAAAATCACGCAGAAAAAAAATGTACACCGCTCAAGTACATGGTGATGTACAAATTTAAGATTAAAATTAAATTTGCCTAATTTCTTTGCTTTTTTGTTCTGGCCTCCAACTTGAGCAAGGCCCACCTCCACCTCCACCTGATGACTGCTTCAAGCTGTGCCACATGAATACTATCCTCCTCTTTAAGCACTCTCATTCTGGAAAAGAATAGTCTAAAATCATTCCATTTCACTATTACCAACTTCAAAGGCTAATCCCAAATGCATCCTCCAGGAATATATTAAATACAATACTTTTCTGTTTTTATTAGCCATTTCTGAATTTGAAGTTAGTTCAATATGTGTTGTGACAATCTGTAACAGCGCTCCGTCGCTTAATACATTTAACGAACATCAGTAAACTAATTAGATAATTGTAGCCACGTTTCCTAATTAATACAGAATGTACCAGCAGATCAGCTCTTTTCGCCGATGTTACGTGTGCTTCGCGGTTCCACTTGGGACCACAACCAGGGCCCGACACGCAGCACCTAAACGAAAATACAAAAAGACCAGCGGAACAAATACCACACTGGATGATCTGATGAGCAGAAATGTTGCTTAAACGTAAACGAAATGTTGCTTAAACCTAAGAGTAGCAATAGAGGATGTCCGCTCCAAATGTGGGTAGAGTAGCCAAACATTGTACTCAAGTAAGAGTACTGTTACTTGACAATGATGTGACTCAAGTAAAAGTAAATAGTAGTCCTCAAAAAAAATTACTTGAGTAACAGTAAAAAGTACAAAGTGAAATTATGATTTTTTTTTACCACAGCATGAACATCAATAAAAAAAAATACAAATAAAATGTGAATTTACTCTCTCTCTGATGTTTCTGTGTATGTGCATGCACAGTCAATACTACAAAAAAAGCATCTGCAATTTATTGCACGGTGTTTTGTCGAGTTATAAGTGAGCTGAAATATCCACATTTGGGCAGACCGTGCCAAACAAATACTACAATACATGAAAGCTGTTGTTTTTGTCCGTCTAAATCTAAACAAGAGTAGGGCGCCGTTGCCTTCATGGTAATGACAACCTTCCCAACATGGCCGCCACGTACGCACGACGCTCTGTGGGTTAGGCTTATATAGTGTGAATACCCATGTCCAGGAAGCATAATGGTGTGTGATGTCATGTGACTTTGTCTCATTTGATTGGTGAGTTTTTTTCTGATCGCATCAACTACTGTGACCTCGAGCGCACAGGCGGAACCTCAGGCCGTATATTAGTCCGCCGTGGAGTAATATTCACAATTACATCTGCATGTGGATGGTGGATGTGTGGAATGGATCTAGCTGCCAGCGCCCAAGGAGTACGAAACAGCCTAGGACGTCAGTGACGGCAACGGCGACCCCCGGTTAAAAACGGCAACTTTCGCCGAAAGGCGACTGATTTGCCTATTTTTCATACTCTCCAACAACTTCATTTTTCCAAGCCGCACAGCACACAAAAGGACGCCTGGCGTACGTCAGCTGGACCGTAAACTAGTTAGCAGCTTCCCATCAAATCTGGATTCCAGACATCGAAGAGCCTTTTGATGTGCAGAACTGATAGCGACCAAAAGGTTGGACCCTCTCAACCACTGGGAGCATTGCTGGAACGCAGACAACACCTGCTAGCGTTTGAGAGTTACTGCAATGTGTGGACACTCATTCAAAGTTTCTTTAACTGAAGATAAACGTCTGTTTCGATATTTCACAAACTCTGCAGAACTAATCCAAATGTATGCCTTGGCATCTGTGTCAGTTTTACAGGTCCAGCTGCAAGACTGAGAACCGTTCGTCTCGATTTGAAGCCAAGCAGTACAAAATGTTGGATTGAACAATAAGCAGTTGATCTGCCAAGATTAAAGTTTAAACAAGCATTCTGTGTGCTTGCTCTATGAGTAAGAGTACAAAGTTCGGAGTATTTTATTTTAATAAATGATTTTTACACCATTTTTATGGCTAAATTGTAGTTAATGGGCGTGGTCTTCTTCAGTCTCCCCCGTCTCTGAGACACACCTCCTGAGTATTTAACTTTTGACTCCCGCCTCTTCCCTCTCTCGTGTCCTGCTTCTCTGGTGTTCTTCCTGGCTAAAATCTTTCCAGCTATGTGATGGCTTCGGCCAACCCCCGCCCCCTTCCTTTGTCCTTTCGTGCCACCACGTGGGTGCGAACGACCACCGTACTAAGATGGCGGCGCTTTAGGCTATACAGCTTTGATCCGTTTGCCCAGTCGTGATCTGTTGGCGGAGCCTCGGTAAGCAACTACTTGCGTTCCGTACCAGTCACGCACGTAGTTGAGAGTAAGAACGTGGCCCGCCACAAGTTCAATCGGCAGGAAAGTTACGAACGCACCCCGACGGGACAACAACTTTCTTTTGGCACCGCTTTTCCTTTTTATTTTTTGTGCATCTTCTTCTTCAACCAAACCTGCTTCGTTTTCCTCCTGAGATGCGTGAAGAAAGACCATCCCCAAAAACAGGCTGATCTACGGTCGTGAGTAGCTCAACAATCATTGCCAAAATGTATGAGATTAGTGCCTAATAATTTTGGGTAAATACTAGCTTCACACAAATCCCAATTTTGCTCTCTCGCACTGACTCAACGCATTAAACGTTGAAATTTTCATTTTTAGCCCAGCAACACAATGTCCTATTTCCCTTTTCGTACGCCTATTTTTCTTTCACCATTATTGGTATTTCCTTTTTATAATTAGACCCCGCTGTGAGTTTCCCTATAGATCGCTCGTAGATGTCACTGAATATTCTATAAAATTCCACTCCCTGTTGTGCTATGTGTGTGCTTTGACTTTAATAATGAAACCTCTGTAATCGAGAACTCGTATTTCCTAAGTGTAGCAACCTTCAGCTTATGAGACTGATAAGGTTTTTCGTCACTTTTTCTGAATTTTACACAGAGATGTGGTGCCCTTTACGAGCCAAAAATAGTTCGATTGTGACATTAAAACGTAAATTGAACTAACCCGGAAGTGAATGCAGGCGTACACCGACGAATGTATTCCTTAAATAAATTACCTTTTGTCCAAAACCAATATACACTACACCATATAGTTTCCCAAAAACTATCACGACAAATGATGTTTATTATGCTACTGATATATTAGAGCATAATAATTCAAGTACATCCTTTTTAAAAACAATTCACTAATTCTAATTTAAGAACAAACATTGTAATGTAGATCTTGGATTAAAAAAAATAAAATAAAACAGTCTCTGCTCCAAAAATTTGCATTTCTACAAAATATTAAAATTTGGCATAGCTGTATAGTCATTAATGTCTTAACAGGCAATATACTGCCAATCAAGTTTTCAGTTGATAAAGAAAAAGCGCCAAGTAGCAACATTAATGACATCTGTAGTCAATCAAAGTAACCTCAGGCAACAGATTCCTAGCCTCCTGATATCCAGTCTGCAGCCCTGCAACAGACATATCTAAGGATTACTGCCGGATTTTTTAATCGATAACGGAGTCTGCTACCGATGCAGTCATATCTCTCATCTTTACGAACGGATAAGTAGTCACATCGGTTTATCGTTCCCAACCCTAGTGGACGTATGGATATACTGTATGTTGCATGGATGTACAGTGGAACCTCGACAGAACGGACTAATAGGGGCGGTATAGCCTATTGCCTGTTACATTGAAGCACTGTTTTTAGGTCATATGTACCCATATTACTGCACAGTACAAAATTGTTTTTTTTTGTACAAACAGTACAAAAGTTTTTCCGTGGCCTAAAACGCCCAGTACAGTATGAAGTTCTTGTAAATATGAAAAAAAAAACTACAAAAGTTTTGAAAGTTTCACATTTTATCCAAACTTTCCACGCTAGTGTGCTTGGTTATAGTAGTCATCATAGGGGAGTCGCATTCATGAACCGCGATGAATTAGTGTGCTTCGTGGTTCCACATATCTTGCCAAAGGCGAACGGCTTGACAAAAATGTTGTTGTTTTTTTTAATGTTGCTGTACCAAAAATAGCATGTTCTAGACTCCAAAGACTTAACCCCTCAGAGTTAACGCCTCAACCATGCTGCTCTCTCTCTCCGCTATATGTACAATAGACAGACATAATCATCACATGGCCACCACATCAATGGACCACATTCAACATGGGCGCCATGTCGGCATGTTTTTTGGAATTGGTTCTAGCAATATTGTGTATCTGTGACCCGGAAATATCTGCCTGCACTGTGCCACAAGGGCAGTAAACAACAGCGGACAATTCTGGAACTGACAGACTGTCAACTGCATTTTAAGTGTCTATTGGAAACTACTGCGATTGGCTGGCAACCAGTTCAGGGTGTACCCCGCCTCCTGCCCGATGATAGCTGGGATAGGCTCCAGCACTCCTGCAACCCTTATGAGGATAAGCGGCTCAGAAAATGGATATTGGAAACTACTTTTGTACACATTGTTCAGTCACGACAGTCCGTTTTAGTCGATATCAGTTATATCAGATTCCATTTTATCGACGTTCCACTGCATGCATGTATTTTAGTTTTACAAAAATCAAGACCAGGTCAGTTCGAGCAATATATTACCTTTCAGTTTTTTTCTATTACCTTTATAGTTTTTTTCTATAATTTTTTTTTTTTTGCATTGCCGTGACTTTTTAATGATGTGCTCAAAAGGGGACACAATTTAAGCGTTGGCTTCAGTCTACACTTTTTGGTCTTTGTTTGGCTCGAGCAACATCTTGCCTCTTAGTTTGTTTCTTTCATTCTTAAATATTTTCTTTTGCACTGGCGCAACTTTTTGATATAAGGGTAGAAATGTAACCCTTGCCTTCAGTCTACACCTCTTGGTCTTCATCATATTAGGGATGAAATGGTTTTTGAAAACAGTCAAAACGGTGCAGTTCAACTGTTCCAGTCAGTCCTCGTGTTCCGTTCGGTTCAAAACATGCAAGACTCCCTCCCCGGCCCTCATTTACCAATGACACAATGCAAGAGCTGTAGTTCCTCGACTTGGCCGCACCATAAGGAAATGTCATGTCCAATTCCTACCCTTACATACGGGTGACCCCCCTTCCCCCGCTGACAGAGATGGCTCAGCCGCCCCGTGAGGTTGGAAATCCTTGAGAAACTTTGCTTCACCATAGGATACGCGATGCTAGCATGTAGCCAGCTGGCCTTTAAAAAGTGGGATGCATAAATTAACTGTTGTAATTTATATACGGTTTACCTGATTTGAATGTAAATACCCTCAAATTAAATCAGTGGGTCCAAGGCACTCATTTTACATTTGCAAAATCTCACGGTTAACCACCAAACAAAAATAAACTATGAATATGAAAATCTTGTCTAATTTAGCCACTAATGTACTTTACTCAATGTGGGAAAAAAAGCTTGTTTAGTTGAACATAAAGCTGATACATTTGCAGGGAGCCAACTTATTCTGTTGTATGAATATTAAATCGCAACAGGTGGATTGATAGCTTTATTGTAACTTTTGCCATCCAGCGGAAGAGCTTTCAGTTTTCTGCCTGTGACTAAATGACGCTGGCATAGATATATTTATAATTAATAAAAATAATTAAAATAAGAATGATACAAAATATACAAGACAATTAACTTTTTGAAGAGTCCACATTTACCGAACCAAACCGAAAACCGTCATTACAAAACCTCCACCCCTAATTCATATAGACTATTGATTTGTGGACTAATATATGACAAAATAAACTAACCTTAAAAAACAAATTACAGCAGGTAAAAATACATTTTATTCCGTGATCTTTCAGCCTTGTTTATGTAGTTAATGTTTAAATATGGGTCATTTTTATTTCATTTGATCAAAAACCGTGAACGTTAAAAAAAAATTTAATTTTGCATTTTCTTGTCACCTTGGTTTTATATGGGTAAATGTCTTCCATGCTGAAACAACCACGCTTAAAGTCCTATTTTCAAACAGATATTGATAATACCTAATAATGATAAATTCATAATATCCTCATTGACGGGGCAAATACAGTAGTTGTGACCCACTGAAATACACTTCTTGCATAATGGTAATGACAAAACCAGATAACGGTAAAGACAAACAGCTTTATAAAAATCGTGTGAGCCCTTCAAACTCTGCGGACACAAGTGGATAAATGACAAAGCCATTACACTTGTCAATATACAACCCCAATTTCAATGAAGTTGGGATGTTCTGTTAAATGAAAACAGAATACAATGATTTGCAAATCATGTTCAACCTATATTTAATTGAATACACTACAAAGACAAGATATTTAATGTTCAAACTGATCAACTTTGTTTTTAGCAAATAATCAGTAACGTAGAATTTTATGGCTGTAACACATTCTAAAAAAACCTGGGACAGGGTCATGTTTACCACTGTAACATCACCTTTTCTTTTAACAACATTCAATAAACGTTTTGGAAATGAGGACACCAACTGTTGAAGCTTTGTAGGTGGAATTATTTCCCATTCTTGCTTGATGTACAGCTTCAGCTGTTCAACAGTCCGGGGTCTCCGTTGTCGTATTTTACGCTTCATAATGCGCCATACATTTTCAATGGGAGACAGGTCTGGACTGCAGGCAGGCCAGTCTACTACCTGGACTCTTTTACTACAAAGCCACACTGTTCTAACACGTACAGAATGTGATTTGGCATTGTCTTGCTGAAATAAGGAGGGGCACCCATGAAAAAGACGTTGCTTCCATGGCAGCATATGTTTCTCTAAAACCTGAATGTACCTTTCAGCATTAATGGTGCCTTCACAGATGTGATTGCTGGGATAGACTCCAGCACACCCGCGACCCTAGTGAGGAGAAGCGGCTCAGAAAATGGATGGATGCACTCGGACCACAGAACACTTTTCCACTTTGCATCAGTCCATCTTCGATGAGCTCGGTCCCAGACATGGCAGTGACGTTTCTGGGTGTTGTTGATAAATGGCTTTTGCTTTGCATAGTAGAGTTTCAAGTTGCACTTACGGATGTAGCGCCGAACTGTATTTATTGACATTGGTTTCTGAAGTGTTCCTGAGCACATATGGTGATATCCTTTACACATTGTCGGTTTTTGATGCAGTGCCGCCTGAGGGCTCGAAGGTCACGGCATTCAATGTTGGTTTTCGGCCTTGCCGCTTCCATGCAGTGATTTCTCCAGATTCTCTGACTCGTTTGATGATATTATGGACTGTAGATGATGAAATCCCTAAATTCCTTGCAACTGTACGTTGAGGAACATTGTCCTTAAACTGTTCGACTATTTTCTCACGCACTTGTTCACAAAGAGGTGAATCTCGCAACCATCTTTGCTTGTGAATGACTAAGCAAATCAGTGAAGCTCATTTTATACCCAATCATGGCACCCACCTGTTCCCAATTAGCCTGTTCACCTGTGGGATGTTCCAAACAGGTGTTTGATGAGCATTCCTCAACTTTCGCAGACTTTTATGCCACCTGTCCCAGCTTTTTTGGAACATGTAGCAGCCATAAAATTCAAAGTTAATGATTATTTGCTAAAAATAAGGTTTATCAGTTTGAACATTAAATACCATGTCTTTGTAGTGTATTCAATTAAATATAAATTAAATAATTAAATATTTCACAAATTCATACATATTACATATTTACAGCTGTCTGCTATTGTGTGAATGCAAACTGGCTTCCTCATCCTGGCACTTCAGCTCACAGATCCCTCTGGTGTATTGCAAGTGGCATGAACAGTAAAGAGAAGGCCTGTTTGTAAAAGAACCTAAAAAAATGAACTCTGAAGACACTAAAGATGCATGTGTTAGGTTTTCAAGGAAAAGGCATATTAGGAATAGGAAAAAAAAATCCTATATATCCCAAAATCTAATTAGCATCTTCACAAAACATGTTGCAAATCTTCAAACTTCATTTGGGACACAAAGACATTTTGACATGAAAGAGCATGGAATATTTAGTACTTAGCATTTAGCATTTGGGGTTTTTCTTCCCTCAGAAACTCATTGATTTTCAAAGGGGAAATTCTGTGGGCCATCTCTTTACTGTTATTGAGCAAATTAGATGTAAATGACCCATGTAAAGCTCAATCCGCCACTTAAGGAGCATCGTTTTGCCCAGGGAAGAAATATCATAATGAAATAACACTCGACGTTATCGGCCTTTTAAGTTGGCTTTTACTTTAATGTCTACAAATGTAGCAGTCTGGATACCAGGACGTACACTTAGCATTTAGGGGATGGCTTTGGCTTTTAATGTCTACAAATTTAGTAGTCTGGATACCAGTAGATACACTTTTCAATTACTCGAATACCTGACGGTGTGCCGATGCATGACTTACTGTGTTACACCTTTACTCTTCCAATTAATACCGTACAAAAGATAAATTAAGAAGGCTGCATGAAAACTGTTTGTAGTACTAAAAAATGGCAACATTCTGTTAGCTTGCAGTCGTGTATAGACAGAACCGCATGGCCATAACGTTGGCATTAACTTACCTTTCTTCAATGTATACAATGCGTCCTTTCGTGTTTCTTCTGCTATTAAACAACCACTTTGAGCCAATTTGGAGTAAAATGCCTTCGTGGGTTGTTACAGGCCAGTTTATCACCGGCTTTGAGTTCTTCTGTCGGGCCCGGAACGCGGCGTCACCTCATTGGATCCACTCAGTCGTTGCTGACCCGGACAGAAAAAAAACAGAAAACGTTATTATATATAGGTCAAGCTATAGCATAAGAAAATACTATTTCCGGTTATGATCGCCATATGTAGTGTAAGTAAGACATGTAATTGCATTACATATAATACTAATAATAATACTAATAATAATAATAATAATAACCACGGTTCTCAAGGGAAAGCGTTTCATTTCCTTTGTTGGCGAGGGGAAGGGGGGGGGGTTGTGGGGAACAATTTATAGTCTTATTTTGGAAGAACAGGTCTTAGTATCCGACAAGAAACATGATAGATTGACGAAGGCCGACGAGCCTGAATTTAAACCCAACCCTTGATGTCTACGCACCGTGATTGGTCCACGTGCTGTGAATCAAAACGTAAACACAGCCAGTTGGTCCACGTCCACGCAAGGGGATTATCTCGTCTCTCTTATCATTTCTCTTAATAGCAACGTTTCTATGTTCGTAGGCACAGATATGTACAGGTTGATACCACTCGCCCAATTGGGAGGCCCTTTAACATGTAAAAGTTTTTTTTGTGTTGATTTCTTTTTTTCTAATCTTGTGCATTGGTAGTATACGCTTGGTTGTTGACGAAACAGTAACCGCTATGAAAATAGGATGAGAAATGAGGAAGTTACGACTTGATTTTAGCGCCCATGTTTTGTTACTTCTATGGGAACGACGACCTCCCTAACATGGCCGCCACGTAGGCATGTCGGGTTATAGCCGGGATGCTACATCGCGTTGGCGTATCTATGTTCCTTGGTCTCGTCTCGATGCTTCGAAGGCGACCGGAAATTGTTCTCGAGCCGGCATATTTATTTATTTTTCAGAAGCTTTATTGATCATATTTAATTTACAAACAAAATCAGATAAACAGACAGCATAGACATTAATACATAAGATCATACGAGAGAGGAGCTAGAAGGTTCCATCCATTTTCTGAACCGCTTATCCTCACCAGGGGCCTCATGTACAAAAGGTGCGTACGGAGAAAAACGCGGCAAAGGTCAGATGTATCAAGAGTGACATGACCGTGGAAATGTGCGGTGCCTCATGCCAACTGCATGGCTGGCGTACGCACGTTTCTGCAGCTTTTGGTGCTTTGGCGACACTTAGAGGTGATGCTGGGAAACTGTTCTCATAAATCTGCACATCAGAGACACACGAATAATTAGCACCGATGAACAATTCATGCCCGGCAACATTTGATTTCAACAATGCAATTGAGGCAAGGACTGAGAATTCATTTGTTAACCAGTGTATTTAATGAACCACTGATATTTGTGAGGACACCTACTAATTGATTCAAGGCGATCATTCATGCCACCTATTGCCCTCACAATCGCTTAGTGACTCCAGCACATGCACTGAAAAAAAGTCCTTTGAATTTACTTCATTTGAACATGTACATCGGTTGCGCATGATTAAAATGTGTTTAAATTGACATAATTTAGCCCTCTTCTCCTAAAAAAAACAGGATTTTTTTTTTCAGTGTGTGTGTCCTCCCTGTGTATTAAAATAATAAATTGAGGAATCAAAAAGGAGTCAAAGTTTTTTATATCCTCTTTGATATGCTGATGTGCTTCTATTTGAATTCAAAAGATTTTTTACAAATACCATACATACAACATTTACGCATGAACCTTTATCTCACAGGGATGAGTGGAGGTTACTGTATGAACACATTTGTTGTGAGTTATAAAAATACATGGTATTAACCTTGTGGGGTGATCAGAGTCAGCCACATGTGCTCCCAGCACCCATGAGAGAGCAGCATCACCCATGATTGCAACGTCTCTCTCCTCGAAATGGGTGAGGCCCTCCGCGCTGGTTCTTCCACCTGTTTTGTCCACACTTTGGCGGTGGGCAGCTGTCCGACCCCACTGTCCCGCGCTGTCCCATTCGCTCCTCTTTCGCGTGTAGTTAACGCTGGACGATAGCGTGCCCAAAAGAGGATTTTTGTGCGCGCCTCCACTTTATTGAGCAACTTCACAGTCATAAATTGTTTTCTTCATTACGTTGCTCATTTTCCTTTTTTTCTGATCATTCAGAGATCGGGATCTCGGGTGCAGGGTTCATTGAAATATTATTTGCATTTTTAAATATGGTCGTGGACATGGAGGAGTCGGTTACTCCAACATGTGCGCTCATTTCCGCACATGTTGCTCAATAAAGTTGAGGTGGGCAAGAAAATCCTCTTTGGCATGCTGTCCTCCGGCGTTAACAACACATGAAAGAGAAGCGAATGGGACAGCGCGTGTGCGGCTGTCAATGCTGTGGGGTCGGAACAGCCCACACACGCTGAACTAAAAAAGTAGTGGTCAGACATTAAGGTGGACGTGAACCGGAGGACAGCTGCCTACTGGCAAAGTGTGGCCAAAAAAGGCGGAAGAACCGGCGCGGAGGGCCTGACCCCGTTTGAGGAGAGAGTCGCTGCTATCATGGGTGACACTGCTCTCACTGGGGTGGTGGGAGCACGTGGCTGACTCTGATCACCCCCCTAACTCATAACAAATGTGTTCATACAGTAACCTACACTCAGCCCTGTGAGATAAAGGTTCATGCGTAAATGTTGTATGTATGGTATTTGTAATAGAGAGAGGTAGAATATAGGGATCGAGTTAAAATGATTTATTGCCTATGATGTCACCAGCTGGCAGCATGCCAGCGCACGTGCACAATGACGTCACCTTCCAGGCCACCTGTCCCCAATGACGTCACATCCGGCAAAAATAAAATGACGTCACCTCCCGGGCCATCTGTCCCCAATGACATCACCTCCGGTAAAAACAAAATGACGTCACATCTGGTGAAAACAAAGTGAGATCATGTTTCCTGGCGTTTTTGTCGCATGACATCATGTTGGGGGTCACCTGTAGGAACAAAGGAAATCATTGGGTGTCATATGGGCACCAAAAAAGGTCATTTGTGGTCATACCTGTGAATATGGTCCTTTGCGGCCCCGCCCCACGGCTTTTGGCAAGGCAGCTCCAAAGAATAAGGTCATCATGTGACTTGTGCACGTGACATCGGGTGTCTGAGATGTTTGAGGGTCATGTCCAGAGGTCACAACCCCGCACATGTAGAGAATGGGACACTAACGTGGCTTCAACAGGTGACATAGGGTGTCTGAGATGTTAGAAGATCTGAAGAAAATGAGTATTTAGCCAAGAAAATGTGTTTTCTCTGACCACAGGGTTGTGCAAAACGCTCAGCATTCCATCAGTCTGAAAAAAAAATCCCTTTCAATGAACATGCCCAAACATGTTGTCGTTTTCAAGGCTCTTATCAAAAAACATTTCCAGGTATAATGGGTTAGTCCAGCCTTCTAAACCATAAACATGTCAGTTTTATATATCTAGTGAAGTTACACTCCAGAGTTTAAAATATAGTTTCATTTTTTTAGACATCATCACCACCCAATACAAAACCTATGTGTGTGTGTGTGTCGTTTTCTTTTTTAAAACGTTGAAACGTGTAGGAACAAGTTGTTTTATGTATCTTTTGTATGTAGCTTTTAGCGCTATAAGTTAAGGATGTGTTTAAATGGAAGAGAAAAAAACCCACTGAGACTAAGAAACCAAGTCTTTACCCCTAAAAGTGAAATAAACTGACACACACACGATACACATGCATACACTTTACTATCAGGATCGGGGTAAATACGATCTTTTGTTTTCAGAAGCCATATTTTTAATCTTAATGAGTAATCAGGTTTACATGCAGACCTTTTCTCTTTCTGATTGAAACATGCCGATGCTTTAAACATACCATTGATATTTATTCATACTGAAAAAAACAGTGATTTACTCTTATGGAGTTAAAAAAATCTGTTCTGAAAAAATAAAGTGATGGGAAGTAAATATAGTACAGCTATTGAGTCCAAGTGAAAAACCTCATCATCAAACGTGACTGATGTCAAAATATGACCAGGTGACTTAATTTTCTTATCATATAGGGCACTTCAGCAAATTACCAGATCAACAAATATTTTGCATGTTCAGGGTCCCACATGAGGTGTTTTGGAGACAAAGAGAGCAGACTTGGATGGTTTGGTTTGGACATGTCCAGAGGAGAGAGAGTGAGTATATTGGTAGAAGGGTGATGAGGAGGTAGCTGCCGTGCAAGAGAACTAGAAGAAGACCAGAGAGAATATTGATAGATGTTGTGGTAAAGAAGGAGCTAAGCCGAAAGGCGAAGCTCTCGATTTACCGGTCGATCTACGTTCCTACCCTCACCTATGGTCACGAGCTGTGGGTCGTGACCAAAAGAACGAGATCCCGGATACAAGCGGCCGAAATGAGTTTCCTACGCAGGGTGTCCGGGCTCTCCCTGAGAGATAGGGTGAGAAGCTCAGTCATCCGAGAGGATCTCAGAGTAGAGCCATTGCTCCTTCACATCGAGAGGAGCCAGATGAGGTGGCTGGGGCGTCTGATTCGGATGCCTCCCGGACGCCTCCCTGGTGAGGTGTTCCGGGCTCGTACCACCGGGAGGAGACCCCGGGGATGACCCAGGACACGCTGGAGAGACTACATCCTTCGACTGGCCTGGGAACGCCTCGGGATCCCCCCGGAAGAGATGAATGAAGTGGCTGGGGAAAGGGAAGTCTGGGCGTCCCTGCTAAAGCTACTGCCCCCGCGACCCGACCTCGGATAAGCGGTAGAAGATGGATGGATGGAAAGAAGTAGAAGCCCATCTGAGGACTGCATGACCTCATACTCCCATAATGGCAAAAATATTTCTTGCCATAATTTCTCCCACAATCCTATCTAGTGACTCTACCAACCCCACTGACTAGGGAGACATCTGACTCTAAGTAAAACTTAACCATCCTTATACTGAAAACTCCTAAATATATGTACTGTATAGCCTTTATCATTTATTTCTCTTCAAGGGCTGGTGACCTGCTTAATGCCAATTACCTCAAGTGTGTCCCCACCATTTTCCGACGAGCCACTGAGCACCGACCGACTCCGACCTCAGCCACACAGCATCCTTGATGGCTTCTAGTCATGTGCACTTTGTCCCCCACTGAAACAGACTTTCATCACATTATTCCAATCCACTTGGTAAACGTTGAGACACAGGACCATTCAGCTCCTCTTTTTTCTTTCCAGCTTTCACCGTCTCCACCACAAAGTCCTTTCATTGGCTCGCTTTCTGTCATGAGAAACATCATTTATATAGATGCAGTCATCAGGTTGAAGAGTCTCTCTCAGTCACTCATGACAAATCAGAATCAGAATCAGAATCATCTTTATTTGCCAAGTATGTCCAAAACACACAAGGAATTTGTCTCCGGTAGTTGGAGCCGCTCTAGTACAACAGACTTTGGAGACATAAAGACATTGACAAAAAACAATTGTGCAAAAAGATGCAGAGTCCTCTAGCACTTAGAGCAGTTCGAATGACTAATATTGCAATAGTCCGGTGCAATGACCATTGTGCAAAGGGCGCTGAGACTTCAAGGAGTGTATGCGGTTTAAAGTGACGAGTAGTGCGATCATCTGGGACAATGATGGTTGTGCAAATGTTACAGATACTCCTCAATCAGTGTGCAAATGGATAAATTGCCAAAGAATGTAACAGGTCTTTGTGCTCTAGTGCTTTGTTGTTACCGGTATCGGCCCTTCCCATGTCTGTACAAGAATTAACAGCTAGGTTATCCACTGTCATACCAGAACATTGGCGACGTCAGAAAAGAGCAGCAGACTGGCAGGGCCAAAATGATCCAACATACATTGACGCCGTTGGTGTTCTCCGTGGTGTTCCAAGTGAGTACAAATTAGTAGATCAAATAGCTGCAGGATTTGAGTCCTCGATCTGTTGGTGGTGTACAACCAACAAAAACGTAGACAGAATTAACTACATCCATTATGGAGTTCTCTCAAAAATGAACAGTTTAGTCGGCACGGTGGACGACTGGTTAGAGCGTCGGCCTCACAGTTCTGAGGACCCGGGTTTAATCCCTGGCCCCGCCTGTGTGGAGTTTGCATATTCTCCCCGTGCCTGCATGGGTTTTCTCCGGCCACTCCGGTTTCCTCCCACATCCCAAAAACATGCATGAATTGGAGACTCTTAATTGCCGTAGATGTGAATGTGAGTGCGAATGGTTGTTTGTTTGTATGTGCCCTGCGATTGGCTGGCAACCAGTTCAGGGTGTCATCCTGCCCGATGACAGCTGGGATAGGCTCCAGCACGCCCGCGACCCGAGTGAGGATAAGCGGCTCAGAAAATGGATGGATGGATGGATGAACAGTTTATTCGATCGTCTGGGATTTGTAGCTTCTGTTACGATTCAAGGGAGATTCCTGCTTTGTGAGTAGACTGCAGAAACAACTGCACTTTCATAGGAGAAATATGATGCATGGGAATTGTGGAAAAACTCATTTAAAGACCTCCAGCAACTTCACACCCCTCATGCCTACAGGGTTAGTTCTCTCTCAACCACCAAGCAAAAAGGAACCTGCATCTTTTCAGATGCCTCTACCAAAGGCATCGGCACCCCACCATATCTCAGGGCAACCAATGAAGACAGTGGAGATAATGTCGGCTTCATCCTTGGAAAGTGAAAGCTGGCGCCACGTTAAAAGCATACGATATCCAGATTGGAAAGCACGGCCTGCCACCGGAGCTGCTGAGACAGTTCTACACAGCGGTCATCGAATCGGTCCTGTGTTCTTCCATCACAGTCTGGTTTGGTGCTGCTACAAAAAAGGACAAGCTCCGACTGCAACGGACAATCAAAACTGCTGAAAGGATTGTCGGTAACCCCCTACCCACCATTGAGGACTTGCACGCTGCCAGAACTAAGACAAGGGCGTGCAAAATCCTCTCGGACCGTCTGCACCCCGGTCACCAGCTCTTCCAGCTCCTTCCCTCAGGTAGGCGCTACCGATCAACGCTAACTAGAACTAGTAGACATTCCAACAGCTTCTTCCCTCTTGCGATCAACTTCTTAAACACCTAACCTATAATTCCATTACAACAAGCTGGCAATTTTTTGACTTGAGTTCGTTGTCACATTTCTGTGGGGCCAATTATTTATTACTTGTGCACTCACTGTAGTTGTCTCGCCATGCTGCACTATTTGCATATACTGGCCACTCATGCCAGAGTAGCATCTGCTCCATTTGCACACTGATTGAGGAGTATCTGTAACATTTGCACAACCGACATTGTCCCAGATGATCGCACTACTTGTCACTTTAAACCGCATACACTCCTTGAAGTCTCAGCGCCCTTTGCACAATGGTCATTGCACCGGACTATTGCAATATTAGTCGTTCGAACTGCTCTAAGTGCTAGAGGACTCTGCATCTTTTTGCACAATTGTTTTTTGTCAATGTCTTTATGTCCCCAAAGTGTTCTGTAAATTGACTGTTTGTTGTACTAGAGCGGCTCCAACTACCGGAGACAAATTCCTTGTGTGTTTTGGACATACTTGGCAAATAAAGATGATTCTGATTCTGATTCTGATTCTGAAATATGCGCAGCTGTGCTAGCTTTCGAGATGGCAGAGTTCATCGCTGAAGAGATTGACTTTGAGCCAGATGATGTGACTTTCTCCTGCGACAGCAAGGTTGTACTTGGCTATATATACAATAAATCCAAAAGATTCTATATGTACATCCACGACCGATACTAAATAATCTGACAATCCTCACAACCAAGACAGTGGAAATATGTATCCACAGTGGATCACCCAGCTGATCAGGCTTTCATAGATTGACCCAAGCTTCTCAGCTTGTCCATAACAACTGGTTTACAGGACCAGCATTCCTTCACAACCAGACAGAAACCCGTGTGCAAGAAAGAGTATTTGAGCTGATCGACCCCGACTCCGATGAAGAAATCCAGCCTCAAGTGACAAGCTTTACCACTAGTACAAGAGACAAGTTGCTTTACACCAAGAGATCTGAAAGATTTGCTTCTTCGAGCTCCCTGCACAGAGCAGTCGCTACACTCATTCATGTAGCTCAGTCATTCAAGCCAACAACCCATCTAACTAGCAATTGCAGTGGCTGGAACAGATGTTCAAAATCCCACACAGCACGAGAACTGGCTAAAGCAGCAAACACAATAGTCAATTCTGCTCATACGGCACTACCATGAATAAGTACAGCACTAAGGTCCCACATTCACCCAGGGGGCTATACGAGCTGCTGGACTATGGCTTGTTGGTGGCAAGAGACGTATAAGCAGCATCATTCATGGGTGTGTCATACTGTATGCCGCAAACTTCGAGGCAAGATGGAGCAACAAACAATGTCAGTCAATGTCAGTGGAGCGGCTGAGCATCTCACCACCCTTCACTTACATCAGTCTTGATGTTTTTGGACCTTGGAATGTGACTTCAAGATGTACCAGAGGAGGCTCTGCCAACAGCAAGCGCTGGGCAATGCTTTTCACGTCTGAGTACACGCACTGTCCACATTCAAGTCATCGAACGCATGGATGCTTCAAACTGCATAACTCGCTTCAGCAAGTCTTCGCAATTCGTGGCCCCTCGAAACAGCTGCACTTTGGCTGCAAAATCAATTCTGTTGGCGCCTGCAATGAACTGCCGTTCCACAAGGTCATTCAAGAGTCCAAAGTACAACAATACGCCAGCAGTCAAGGTTGCACATGGGACTTTAAGCCAACACACCTTTCACATATGGGAGCGCATGATAGGTTTGGAAAGGAGAATCCTGGATGCGATGCAGGCTGCGCAAGCTTAACTCATTAAGTTCTATGTACATTGATGGCAGAGGTCACGGCCATTATTAACTCCAGGCCCTTGGTTCCTGTCTCTACGGCTGCAGATTCACCTCAGATACTCACCCCTCTGATGCTTCTCACCCAAAAAGGCAGCATCCCACCTCCACCTGGAATGTTCACTGACAAGGATCTCTACAAACAGCAATAGAGGCAGGTGCACAGCCTTACAGACCACTTCTGGAGATGCTGGAAAATAGAGTATCTGCAGACACTTCAAGTCAGCAACAAGTGACAAGATCCAACATAACTTCTGCTAAAAAGTAACGGTACTTTTACTCCATTACAATGATCTAAATGTCGCTCGCTACTTTTATTTATCAATTATTGCTTATTTATCAACTATTTTGTGCGCGAGACTACAACTTCGACTTCCACATTGGACGCTGTTTGCCCCAATCTAATTTAAGTGCTAGTGACATTTAAGTCTAGTTCACCAATCAAACGAAACAAGAAAGTCACATGACCACACACAACGCCTTCTATTGAGCTTCCCTGACATAGGAGATAAGCCAGCCCGGCTGATCGTCGTGCGTAGTTGGCCACCATTTTGGGAAGATCGTTGTTACCTTGAAGGCAACGACCCGCTACTCTCTCGACGAACAAAAACAACAGCTTTCATGTATTGTAGTATGTGTCTGGCACTGTCTGCCCAAACATGGATATTTCAGCTCACTTATAACTTGAGAAAACACTGTGCAGTAAATTTTTTTTTTAAATTATTTTTTATTTATTGTTTGTGCTATTTACTCAGTGCTTGAGTCATTATTTAATTGTGTACTTTTTACTTACTGTACTTTGTGTACTTTAGATCAGTCGAACAGAACAAAGTTTCTAGACGGCAGTGAGAAAAGAAGACAAAGCACCAATTGATGAGATGAGAAAAGTAAATCATTTACAGATCCGTCCATCCATCCATCCATCCATTTTCAACACCGCTTATCCTGGTTAGGTTCGAGGGGCACCGAAGCCTATCCCAGCTGACTTCGGCCGCAAGGCGGACTACACCCTGAACTGGTTGCCAGTCAGTCGCAGGGCATCATTTACATTTTTTTCTTGTTAAATGTATTAAGCAACGGAGCGATGTTAGGGATTATGTCACAACACAGAATGAACTAACTTCAAATTCAGAAATGGCCAATAAAAACAGAAAAATAGTGAAAAATATTTTCCTGGAAGATGCATTTGGATTTGGCCTTTAAAGTTGGTAATAGTGAAAAATGAAGTGAAACAGACTGATTTTTGTCAGTTCTTTTTTAGAATGAGCATGCTTAAAGAAGAGGATGCTATTCATGTGGCAGATCTTGAAGCAGGCAATGGGTGCAGGTGGAGATGGGCCTGGCTCAACTTGGAGCCCAGAACAAAAAAGCAAAGAAATGAGGCAAATATAATTTTAATCTTAAATTTGTACATCAACATGTACTTAAGCAGTCTAAATAAATGTTTTTATGTGGAAAGAAAATGTGTTTATTTTGCCTTATTGTATTCTTTGAAGTCTTCTAGATTGCTTAATTCATGTTAAAATAAAAAAAAATACTGTGGGGGCCCGGGGGATCCCCCCAGATCCCCCCTACATTGTTTTTTTTTTTGATCACCTTTTTCATGCCTTTGGTGTTTGTATGTCTGTAATTTAAATTATCCATCCATTTTCTGAGCCGCTTCTCCTCACTAGGGTCGCGGGCGTGCTGGAGCCAAACCCAGCTGTCATCGGGCAGGAGGCGGGGTACACCCTGAACTGGTTGCCAGCCAATCACAGGGCACATAGAAAGAAACAACCATTCGCACTCACAGTCATGCCTACGGGCAATTTAGAGTCTCCAATTAATGCATGTTTTTGGGATGTGGGAGGAAACCGGAGTGCCCGGAGAAAACCCACGCAGGCACGGGGAGAACATGCAAACTCTACACAGGCGGGGCCGGGGATTGAACCCGGGTCCTCAGAACAGTGAGGCTGACGCTCTAGCTAGTCGTCCACCGTGCCGCCTCGTGAAATATCAAAATGGACATTTTATCTTCAGTTAAAAACAACTGAATGGAAGTTCACAGGTTGCAGTACTCTCAAACGCCAGTGGGTGTCACCTTGCATGCATGTTTGAATATTAAGCAAATAGTTCATTGCTGTTATTTGCGTTCCACTGTCGAGCTGTCCCAGCTTGGTCGCTATCTTCAAAAGAAAGAAAGGAGTCTTTTTAAAGATGGGAATCACGATTTGACAGGACGCTGCTAATTAGGTTAAGGTCCAGTAGGCGTCTTCTAGTGGTTGTCTCGCACAGCAGGGCCACTTGGAAGAAGGCAGCTTATCAAGTTGTGGGGAAGTCACTGTGACACCTCAGGTTGCGGGGCGCATGTCCGCTACAGCACTTTCAAAGTCCTCTACCCACTTAAGCCCATGCCATTTTCCAAAAGTGACAACATTATACTACCTGCCATATCAGTGATGATTAATATTTTACACACACAGAGTACGTTCAAAAACAATTTATTATACACTTTATGTCAGGGAATTACTTGGTCAAACATAGTTTTGTAATACATTCACTTCGTCATTCACAAGAGCCAAAAAGACGCAAAAAAGCAACGCATCACATACAGTATGTGGTCAAGATACAGCTGCCTGTGGTTATATACATGGCCAGCAGGTAGTTACGTGTGCACATGAAGCATCAAGAAATGAACCATTACTCAAACAAATGGCTGAAGTGTTACGATGCTTCATGAAGCTTCATCTCGCCATCACTACCAAACGCTTACCAAAAATGGGAGGAAATACTCTGAATACTAACTTAACAAAGCAACAAAACAATTCTACGAACAAGGCTTTACAGTAGTGACAAACACACAAACTGAGGCTACAAGGAGCGACGTGACAGCTGTCAAACAGAGCTACCGACCATCTGACAGAAGCAGGATTTGCTTCACATTGGTGTCTCCTCACAGCAGCCAGTCAGCAGATGCTAGACGGTTGGACTGCTGGTAGAAGCCAATCAGCTGGGCTCGTACAAGGGAGGCAATTAGCCAATCACCTGCAAAAAGACATTCAAGGAACACGCACACAAAAACAGAGGCACGCAAAGATGTGCAATTATATAAAACACATAACCATAAACTGAACTCTACAGCCACAGTTTGCCATTTTTAAGGCACAAATAGAAGCTGCTGTGAGACACAATTAGGGCTCACTCAGAGTTTGATGAACTCACGGCCACAAAAAAAAGACGTTCCATTTCCACACACATAGACAGGCCTGAAAAAGTCTATGAGAGGGTTACAAACATCACAAAAAGCCTTCGAAAGGGTCACAAGTCTCACAAACAAGTTAGGTCATCGAACTACATTTGACCCCATCCTAAGAAACCTCAGAGAAAGGGTCGCGGGCGTGCTGGAGCCGATCCCAACTATCTTTGAGCAAGAGGCGGGGTACACCCTGAACAGGTCGCCAGTCAATCACAGGGCACATATAAACAAACGAAAATAAACAAATCGCACTCACATTCACACCTACAGGCAATTTAGAGTCTTCATGAAGTATCAACACTAAAGGAGCTGCAGAAATTCTTCCATCAGCTCGGGGGAACAAATGGGCTCTAAGCAAAAAAGGGGGACTTTCTTTGTCCTGACCAAAAGACCAGATGCTTGTTTTGGCAAATCTTTTTCTGACAGAATAAGTAAGGAAGCAATCTTGTCTTTGTGGGTTTTTATTACAAGAAAAAATAAAAATAGAGAGGAAAAGAAAGAGAGGAAAAGGTACAAGCCGTCACAAGTTGTTACCCCTTACTGAGCAAGCAAAGAATCCCCTTCGTTAAAGAAGTGAGAGAGACAGAGAAGAAAAGAAAAGAAATACACCCCTCTCAATTCCCACAACATTCTTACACAATTAGCTTCATCCAGCTGCACTCAAACCTATCTTCATGGGAATGGGTACATGCAGATTATACGAAAGGAATGACATTTGCAAGGACACACAGAAGTACTACGCTGTCTAAAAGCTATGGAACAATAAAACATGCAAAGATTATATAAAACTAATGTGATATAGAGCGGCTGAAATAAGTATTTAACACATCACCATTTTTTCCACTAAATATATTTCCAATGGTGCTATTGACATGAAAATTTCATAAGATGTTGGGAACAACCCAAGTAATCCATACCTACAAAGTAGTATAACAAATCTCAGAAATTAAGTTGTGTGTAATAATGTGAAATGAGACAGGGGAAAAGTATTGAACACGCCAACTGGCATTTATTTAATACTTAAAAAAAAGCCTCTGTTTGGAATGACAGGTTCAAGACGCCTCCTGTATGGAGAAACTAGTAGGATGCATTGCTCTGGTGTGACTTTGGCCCATTCCTCCACACAAGCAGTCTTCAAATCTTTAAGGTTCTGTGGACTTCCTTTATGGACCTTGAGTTTCAGTTCTTTCCATAGACTTTTGATTGGATTCAAGTGAGGTGATTGGCTGGGCCACTCTAGCACCTTTAATTATTTTCCATGAAACCAATTGAGAGTTTCCTTGGCAGTATGTTTTGGATCATTATCCTGCTGAAATGTCCAACCTCGTTTCATTTGCATCATCCTCGTAGGTGGCAGCAGATATTTGTCAAGAATGTTTCAGTAGATTTTCCCATTCATCCTTCCTTAAATAATGTGAAGTTTACCAGTACCATTTGCTGAATAGCAGCCCCACACTATAATGTTCCCACCTCTGGACTTGAAGAGGTGGGAACCATACTGTTGGTAGGGTGTTTTTAGGGCGATGTGCAGTGCCATTTTTCCTCCAAACGTAGTGTGCATTATGGTATCCAAACAGTTCAGTTTTCTCTCATTAGACCAGACTATATTCTCCTAGTATTTAACTGGCTTGTCCAAATATTATTCAACAAACTTTAAAAGAGCTTTGACATGCTTTGTTAACAATGGGGTCTTACATGGTGAACGTTAATACAGCCCATGGCGGCGGAGTACCTTACTCACTGTTTTCCTTGTGACAACATTCATTCATCTTCCGTTCTGCTTATCCTCAGCGCCTATCCCAGCTATCTTCAGGCGAGAGGCGGGGTACACTCTGTACTGGTCGCCAGCCAATCGCAGGGCACATATAAACAAACAACCATTTGCACTCACATTCACACCTACGGGCAATTTAGAGTCTTCAATTAACCTACCCTGCTTGTTTTTGTGATGTGGGAGGAAACCAGAGTGCCTGCAGAAAATCCACGCAAGCATGGGGAGAACATGCAAACTCCACAAAGGCGGGGCCAAGATTTGAACCCTGGTCCTCAGAACTATGAGGCAGATGTGCTAACCAGTTGTCCACCGTGGTGGCTTGTGACAACAGTACCTGCCAATTCCAGGTCTTTTTGGACAATTCTTCTGATTATTCTTTGCACTCCTCTGACAGAAAGTTTACAATGAGCACCTGATCAAGGCAAATTTATGGTGGTATGATTGGCTTTCCACTTACGTATTATGGCCCCAACCGTGCTCACTGGAACATTCTGAAGCTTAGATATGCCCCTGCAACCAATGTCATCGTTATGTTTTGCAACAATTAGTTTGCGGTGGTCTTGAGACAGCTCTTTGCTCTTACCCATTATGAGATGTGTCTTGACTCACACCTTGGCAATGAGACCTTTTTGTAGGGCATCAATTAGGACTGAACCAGCTGATATTCATTTACACTGAAAAGGGGCTGGAATGATGTTTGATTACAGATATATTTTGGTGCTGTCTTGGCTTTCCATGCTTTTTTGCAACTCCCTTTCTTCATGTGTTCAATACTTTCCCTCTGCGTTAAGATCATCGCCTGCCTCCCCGACTGGACCATCCGCCAACATCCCCCGGACTCACGGCTGTGGTGTCCTTGAGCAAGACAACGATACCCCGAAATGCTCCCCGGGCGCTTCAGCTGCCCCCTTCTCCAGTGTGTTCCACTAACACGTGTATGTGTTCACTGTGATGGGTTAAATGCAGAGAACAAATTTCATGTACATGCATGCATCCATCCATCCATCCATTTTCTGAGCCGCTTCTCCTCACTCGGGTCGCGGGCGTGCTGGAGCCTATCCCAGCGGTCATCGGGCAGGAGGCGGGGTACACCCTGAACTGGTTGCCAGCCAATCGCAGGGCACATACAAACAGACAACCATTCGCACTCACATGCACACCTACGGGCAATTTAGTGTCTCCAATTTATGCATGTTTTTGGGGATGTGGGAGGAAACCGGAGTGCCCGGAGAAAACCCATGCAGGCACGGGGAGAACATGCAAACTCCACACAGTCGGGGCCGGGGATTGAACCCGGGTCCTCAGAACTGTGAGGCTGACGCTCTAACCAGTCGTCCACCGTGCCGCTACATGCATGTTCATGACAATAAAAGGTGATTCTTCTTCTTCTTTATTTGTATGTACGGATTACTTTGGTTATTCCCAACATCTGGTGAAAATTTCATGTCAATAACACATTTGGAAATATATTTAGTGAGAAAAATGGTGATGCGTTAAATACTTATTTCAGTCGCTGTATACGAAACATAGATTTTCCACATCATGCTGTAAAACAAAGGGAACTTTGTTTTTTAATCCCGGGCAAAAGGGTTGGGGCAATGAGCGTCACTTGGGCTCCATCTGTCCACGTGCCTGATGCCTTCACTTACAATTCCTTTACATGAATGAGAGACACTAGAACATAAAACCTAGTAAAGTATGTGGGGTGTCTGTGAACAAATAGTAATACAATAATTCCTGATCAGTTATATATATGTGACCACCAATGTCCACCATTACAAGACTACTTATTACACAGCATCCCACTTCACTTCATACTGCCACGCAGGATTTACCAGGGCTCATAAATTCACAATGCCATCATTAAAATGATCCTGAAAACAGTTCCAACTAATGTATTTAGTTATTTGATTTATTGCATGTTTTGAAAGTAGTTACATTGTTTCTTAAAATCTAGTTTAATCCCTTATAGTCAAGTAATGGGATGCATGCTCTGTCTTCTTTTTTTCCAGTCTTTAATATTTGCTTCAGCATTTACTTTTGAGCTGTTTGCAAACAAATGCAACTTTGCAATAGCTGGTAAATATGACTAATTAATATTGCAAACTGTTTTGTGAATTAATAGTGGTTTGCTTCTTCGTCTTGAATCCTATTTTGGCGGAGGCGGCACGAACGGCAAAGTGCAAAAAATTAAAAAAAAGGTTCAGCAGCAACCTACCCACAACAGATATCGGTCCAATCCGTTATCAGCAATAATCATACATACTTTACTTATTTTGTAGCATGGAATGTTAGAAAAGGCTTGATCAAGTGATATTACTCAAATAGAGAACAATAACCAAAAACAGTAGGTAAGATAAAAACTGACCCGTTTATTATTTACCAATGGGTTGGCAGATCGGTGCAGCGTCTGCAGTGATGCAGACTTTGTATCAATCCGTTGTGGTAAAGAAGGAGCTAAGCCGAAAGGCGAAGCTCTCAATTTACCGGTCGATCTACGTTCCTACCCTCACCTATGGTCACGAGCTGTGGGTCTTAGAGATAGGGTGAGAAGCTCGGTCATCCGGGAGGATCTCAGAGTAGAGCCGCTGCTCCTTCACATCGAGAGGAGCCAGATGAGGTGGCTGGGGCATCTGATTCGGATGCCTCGTGGACGCCTCCCTTGTGAGGTGTTCCGGGCATGTCCCACCGGGGAGGAGACCCCGGGAACGACCCAGGACACGCTGGAGAGACTACGTCTTTCGGCTGGCCTGGGAACACCTCGGGATCCCCCCGGAAGAGTTGGATGAAGTGGCTGGGCAGAGGTCTGGGTGTCCCTGCTAAAGCCATTGACCCCGCGACCCGACCTCGGATAAGCGGTAGAAAATGGATGGATGTGTGTTAGCATTGAGCTAGCAATTTTTGTGAACATAAACGAAGAAAGAAAGTACGTCTGTGATGTATTTGAACACTCAGTAGGTATAATTATTTTGTTATGGGAGTTTAGTTTTACAGTGAACTTTAACTTGAGTGTCAATAAATGACTTAAAGCAAGCGACATTCACTCTTACTCCTTGCAACTATGTTAGCACCATTGCAACCTGTTGTGTGCTATGCATGCCCCCCAGGCGCTGCTGACAGTAGTGCTGGAGAAAACCTCTTCCTCGTTTTTGATGAACACTTGGGCCTACTGCGCAAATGACGTGGATGAATGAGAGTATTCACAGGACAATTGTTGGTCAAGATGGTGGTACTTGGAGAAGCTAGTATTTTTTGGGGGGTGTTTAAAGTTTGGGAAACAATGAGTAAATACACACAAGAGTGAACATATGCCTTTTAATGCTGCAGCTACGACATACTGTACCCGGTACGCCAATTCAGATCTTCCTTTAAAAATCTCAATGGATAACTGTGATTTGGCCTCCGCAACCTTGGAACTGAAGGAATCCAGTCTGTTTGGGAATCTATGTCAATGAAATAGTTACGTCTTTTAACGAGTTGACCCACAAATTCAGCCTGCACAGAAACCAGTTTTACAGATATTTGTAAGTCATGGATGTTGCCCGGGAGCACTCCCCTGGCTTTCCTAATATTCCATCTAGATTCTGACAGACTCTATATTTAATCTCATGTATTTATTGAATCATAAACCAGACAAGAGACGAGAAGTAAGAGAGTAAGTTGCTCAATACAGATAGAGAGCAAAATTGTGACCTATGTAGCAATAAACATGGTTGAGAAACATCGCAGATGTGACCTGGACATAAATACACTTTACCAGAGACAAGATTCAGGTGAGAAATAGGTTTTCTTTTTTTTTAGCTGTTCCTCTTGGTGCGGATGAGAAGGTCCCTCTGCAAATTCATTTCTAGATTCCCAACAGGTTTGCTGCCAGGAGGGTCCGTAAGAAGAGTGAGTTTGTTAAAAACTCCTCGGCCAAAGTAGTCAGCCACAACAGAGAATCCATCATGTGCGCTCTGTAACTGAAAACCACAAGAAAGAAGAGCTTACATTTTCCCCATAATATTCATGTGGTAACACAGTAAACAGCTTTTAAAAAACAGTTTCCATGAAAAAAAAATGCTTTAAAAAGTCTTGATGACTGAAAAGTTAAAATTGATACATTCCATGGATATATCCACTAGCCAAGCAAAAGCACCACAATAACACATCGGATACTTTTAACAATTAATCTATTGGATGTTCATGCACCATGTGTTGTTGTGTAGTGTTTCTTAATATAAGCTTTACACCTCAATTAAAAAAAAAAATAGAGAGGGCAAGTAAAAATAAACTGAGATAATGTGGGTGCACAAGTGTGCACACACACTCTTATAACTGGGGGTGTGGCTGTGTTTAGAATTTACCAATCAGATTCATGTTCCATTAGGCTTTTCCTGACAACATTTTAGCAACATCTTACACCACAAGCCATGGTCTGCAGAGATTTCCAACACATTATAGGGATCTCACTGTTCAAATGTATCAATCAGCAGAAGGGTATAAAAGAATTTCCAAAGCATAAAGTAAAGGTATGGGCCAAAAATATTGAATATCAAAGAAAAGTAATTTTTTTCAATAGTTTGTTTCAAAAAGTGAAACTTGTATATTCGTTCACAACACACAAAGTTAAATATTTCAAGCCTTTATTTGTTTCAATTTTGATGATTATGGGAGGAAGAAAAAAAAAAAGTTGAATATCATGACAAAGTTCAATATTGTAGGCTCCCTGTGTCCCAATCTTGTCAGCAAATTAATGCAAAGCACCTGCAGAGATTTTCCTCAGCCTTTAAATGGTCTCAGTCTGGCTTAGTAGGCTTCAGAATCATGGGCAAGACTGCTGACTTGACGTTGTGCAGAAAACCATCATTGACACCCTCCATAAGGGAGACAAAGAAAAAAAACGTCTAGAAAATTATTTGCAAATTAAGCTGGATGCTCACAGAGCACTGTATCAAAACACATTAACAGAGTGTTAAGAGGAAGGGGAAAATGTGGCTGGAAAAGGTGCACAAGTGACAGGGATGACGGCACCCTTGAGAGGATTGTCAAGCAACGTCGATTCAGAAATCTGGGGGAGCTTATAATGAGTGGACTGGGGCTGGTGTCAGTGCATCAAGAACCACCACATACAGACATCTGCATGACATGGGCTACAGCTGTAGCATTCCATGTGTCAAGCCACTCCTGAACCAAAAACAACGTCAGAAGCATCTGTGCTGGGCTAAGGAGAAAAAGTCCTGGTCTATTGCCCAGTGGTCCCAAGTCCTCTTTTCAAATTAAAGTAAATTTTGCATTTCATTTGGAAATAAAGGTCCCAGAGTCTGTAGGAAAACTGGAGAAGCACAAAGGTCAAGCTACTTGAAGTTAAGTCCAGTGTGAAGTTTCTACAGTCAAAACTGTTCTATCAGGTTGAGGGCAGGACTCTGTACAGGCTAGTCAAGTTCATCCATGGCTTTATGGATCTTGCTTTAAGCACTGGTGCAGACATGTTGGAATGTTGGCATTTGCTAAAATCATTTACGTTCATTTCTTTACCTCATGAAGGTAGACACAGCACTCCATATTGACAGAAGAAAATTGAATTGTTGAAATATTTGCAGATTCATTCAAAAAGAAAAACTGAAATATCACACAGCCATAAGTAGACCCTTTGCTGTGACACTCATATTTAACACGGGTGCTGTCCATTTCTTCAGCCTTGAGATGGTTCTACACCTTCACTGGAGTCCAGCTGTGTTTGATGATACTGACTGGACTTGATTAGGAACGCCACACACCTGTCTATATAAGACCTTACAGCTCACTGTGCATGTCATAGCAAATCAGAATCAAAGGAACCGCCTGAAGAGCTCAGTGACAGAATTTTGGCAAGGCACAGATCTGGCCATGATTACAAAAATATTTCTGCTGCAGTTAAGGTTCTTAAGAGCAAAGTGGCCTTTATAATCGATAATCTGGCTGAGCTCCAAAGATGCAGTCGGGAGATGGGAGAAAGTTCTACAAAGTCAACCATCACTGCAGCCCTCCACCGGTCAGGGATTTATGGCAGAGTGGCCCGACGGAAGCTTCTCCTCAGTGCAAGACACATGAAAGCCCGCATGGAGTTTGCGAAAAAACACCTGAAGGAATCCAAGATGGTGAGAAATAAGATTCTCTGGTCTCATGACACCAAGATAGAATTTTTGGGCCTTAATTCTAAGCGGTATGTGTGGAGAAAGCCAGGCACTGCTCATCACCTGTCCAATACAGTCCCAACAGTGAAGCATGGTGGTGGCAGCATCATGCTGTGGTGGTGTTTTTCAGCAGCAGGGACAGGACGATTGGTTGCAATCAAAGGAAAGATGAATCCCGCCAAGAACTCGCCCCAAAAGATCATTAAACAGCTGAAGCTCATTCAGAATCCTGCAGCTCGGGTTCTGACCAGAACAAAGAGGTCAGAACATATTACTCCAATTCTAAAGTCTCTGTACTCTAGAATTTGTTTTAAAGTTCTGCTACTGGTCTATAAATCACTAAATAGTTTAGGTCCTGAATACATGAAAGAAATGCTTATGGTATATAAACCCAGTAGGGCTCTGAGATCGACAGACTCGGGTCAAACAGTGGCGCACAGAGTCCATGATGAGATTCGCCCGGAGTTCCTAAAGGCTCTGGATGTTGTGGGACTGTCCTGGTGTACACGCCTCTGCAACATCGCGTGGACATCGGGGACAGTGCCTCTGGATTGGCAGACTGGGGTGGTGGTCACCCTTTTTAAGAAGGGGGACCGGAGGGTGTGTTCCAAATACATGGGGATCACACTCCTCAGCCTATCTGGTAAGGTCTATTCAGGGGTGCTGTAGAGGAGGGTCCATCGGGAAGGAATTTTGGCATTAAATGTTTGAAAAATATGACTTTAGAATATTTTTTTTTTTTTTTTTTTTTAGAAACAACTATGACCTTTTGATGGGTAACAACTGCCAAAAACTCAAATACTAATCGTAAAATACATTTTCAAAAGGAAATACAGTGGGCCATGACTTTACCATTTTTGATCAAATTATATGAAAATGACCCATACATACAAACATCAAACGATATGAAAAATGACTCATACATACATGTAGATACTGTAATTGTAATGTAACTGTAGTTTAAAAAAATAAAAATTAAATATGGCCTCATTTACAATTCACAACGCTATGTGTTATATAGCTTGTATTTATATTGTTCACTAAGTGTTATGTAGCCAACACAGCTTTTTTTTTTTTTTTTTTTGTAAATCTAAAGTCTATTGCAGTGTTACTACCTGTCTATTAAAGTGGTCATGCAGGTCCCGCTTCTGGTCCTGGGCACGTAGCATATCCATTACTTTGCGGTTCTCTGGAGCACACGTAGGGCACTCAGCCTCGTTGTCAGCATAACTTTCGAAGCAGTGTTGGTGAAAGGAGTGGCTACACAGGAAATGAACGGATGGGAGCTCCAGAGGACTGTTGCACATGTTGCACTTGGTTTTCTGGAATATCTTGGCGCTGTGGGTATTTGAGTTACAGTTAGTGGAGCAGTTTCAAAGGTTGTTTGGGAAACTTGACATGCAGAAATTGTCATTGTTGTCAATGCCACACCACACTTCAATTATTACTTGCACCTCATATTCAAAGGTAACACATGGTGATCCCAGCGCTGAATTTCCCCCCCACATAGTTATGATAGTCTTCTTGTACAAAAAAATGAATTCATTCGCTTTCTTAAAATTTCTACAAAAACCATCCACAAATAACGTGAAATAATTGCCCCCCCCCCCCCCAAAAAAAAAAATGTTCAAGGATAAAAAAAACGAAGAAATCAACTTGTACATAAGTATATAAGTATGCATAGCCTTCGCTCAGTACTTTGTTCATGCACCTTTGGCAGCAATGACAGCCTCAAATGTTGAAGCATGACACACCAACAGTATATTTGCAGGGTCCGACGTTAAGCCTTTTTAAGTGGTTGCCCGACAAGCCAAGCTGTGGTGGCCCTGTCAGCACTTGTACTGGCCCCGTATATTCATTATATAATACGTTAAGTTTTAGTGATTGTTTCGTATTTAGTGTCTTTAGACTGTATTATTTAAGCCACTTGAAGAAATTATTAGTAAAATTGCATTCATGGCGATTCTCAGTAAAATCAAGGCATTGCAATTGCACAAATGAATAATAATGCTTAAAAGAATAAATCTATAGCAAAATTATTAAAACATTTACTTCGCACTGACATTCCAACAATACTTTATCTTATGTCTTGATGTTTTGCACACCATGTGTATAATCCTCTCGGACCGTCTGCACCCCGGTCACCAGCTCTTCCAGCTCCTTCCCTCAGGTAGGCTCTACCGATCAACGCAAACTAGAACTAGTAGACATTCCAACAGCTTCTTCCCTCTTGCGATCAACTTCTTAAACACCTAACCTATAATTCCATTACAACAAGATGGCAATTTTTTTACTTGAGTTCGTTGTCACATTTCTGTGGGGCCAATTATGTATTACTCGTGCACTCACTGTAGTTGTCTCGCCATGCTGCACTATTTGCATATACTGGCCACTCATGCCATTTGCACACTGATTGAGGAGTATCTGTAACATTTGCACAACCAACATTGTCCCAGATGATCGCACTACTCGTCACTTTAAACCGCATACACTCCTTGAAGTCTCAGCGCCCTTTGCACAATGGTCATTGCACCGGACTATTGCAATATTAGTCGTTCGAACTGCTCTAAGTGCTAGAGGACTCTGCATCTTTTTGCACAATTGTTTTTTGTCAATGTCTTTATGTCCCCAAAGTGTTCTGTAAATTGACTGTTTGTTGTAGTAGAGCGGCTCCAACTACCGGAGACAAATTCCTTGTGTGTTTTGGACATACTTGGCAAATAAAGATGATTCTGATTCTGATTCTGATTTGGGGTGCTCCGATCAGGGCTTTAGGTTTTATGCTGCCGATTGCAATACCGATAATCCGTGAGTGAGATCTGCCAATCACTGCTGGATATGGATTAGCTGTAAATTTTTCAATTTATTTATGTTCAGTTTTATTGGCTATTTGATTTTTGTTTGGGTTTGCTTCGCAGCTCTTGCGCACCTGCGCAGTGTGAAGGGCGGAGGGGATGCTACACTAAGACTGGGTGATCATGGAAAAAAAAAATCAAACACGATTATTCATTTATTTAAAAATTTTATTGAACAACCAAAACACAACTTTAAATATAACTTAAAAGAACAACCAGAAAATAAATCAGTAACAAGTAAAATAATAATATAATAAAATAATAGAAAGGGGGGGGGGGACAAGAAAAATAAATAAATTCATGGCTGAAAACGTGCCAATGCTTTTAGCCATGACTGTATTGTCTTTGTCTATTATGTTGTCTGTAAAAATCCTCTCATTATTCTGGAATTTAGCAAATACAAATAATTTTGGCAATCCTAATTGACCTAAAAGAAGAAATGTTTAGTCTGATTTCATGTTACAGTCAGTAAAAAAAAAGTGCCTTTTTGTTCAGTCAATGACTGTATTTGCTGTTCCTGCTGTGTGGTACGATGCATGCATGGAGCTACTCGTTTAATGTAAAATTTAAGAAAAAGAGAGGAAGAAAGTCGCAATATAACCTTAATAAACTTTTTTTTAAACAGATTAGGAACAATATATGCCCGTGAGTATTCTTATATTACCTGTCCCTATGTGTTACTATGGCGCTTGTGTGTGACTATTTATTATTTGAAGCTAAAGACCTCCTGTGACCAAATGCTAATATTAGCTAGGGTTTTCGACTGACTGTTGGCATTAAGCTGGCGTTTTCTAAAATTATGTGTGTGTTGTATTTAAATATAAAATGAGGGCAAATATCTTTGTTGTGTGCTAGGTTTCAGTGTAAACTCCAACTGGGGTGTCAGTAAACAGCTTAAAGGTCCCATATTATGGCTATTTAGACTATTTAGACATCTATAGAGTGACTCTCTAACGTGGACTGAGTATAAAAGTGTCAAATTAATTAAAAAAAAAAAAAAACACCTTGGTTTTGTGATACGAGTGTCCAGAAAAGGCCCCTCTGACATCTAATTCTGTTTGACCCAGTTTTGTCCATATTTGGCTCATACCGCCCCTTTTCCTGTGATTGGTTGCTTCTGTGTAGAAGACCCACTTGTGAGAGCTAGTTTGTTGTGTTGACCGCGGTGGGTCAGGAACGAAGAAGTAGGTGGTGATCTTCGCTAGTGATGTAGATAAGCTTGAGAAATTCGAATGACCCGATTCCAGGCCACTCAGCTGAAAAACGTCTGGGACTCGGGAATGCGTGGCCGATTTTAATTCATACGATATGGTTACTGAGGCACCATAAAGACAATATTACATCCCAAATACTAGTCAAAATGCGGGACCTTTAAAGCATGCTCAGGGAGGGCAGAATAACATTTTAAAGGCTGCAAAGTATGACCTGCTCCAGCGTTAGCTTCGACTATCGTCTTGAGGCTAACCCGAATGCATCCCCATTTATCCAGTCAGGCCGTGTTGTCACAGTTTGCGTCATCACAACATCACAACATCCTGTTTTGGATGGAATGTTTAAGTGATAAAAGAATTTCAGACTGACACTGAAAATGCAGTTTTGGGCCATTTTTGGCATGCGAAAATTTTGGATGATTTTGAAATTTGAACTGGACTGAGCGGGCCAGTGTCTATACGTAGGTGGTGGCCCGACACAGCAGCATAGTGGCCCCTGGTCAAGAATGGGCCCTAGCTGGGCCACTCAAGGACATTCAGTGAGTTGTCTTCACGCAACTCCATTGATATATTGATATCTTGGCTGTGTGTTGTCCTGCTGAAAGATGAACTGTTGCCCCAGTCTGAGGTCAATACCACTCTGGAGTAGGTTTTCATCCAGGATGTCTCTGTATATTACTGCAATCATCTTTGCCTCGATCCTGATTTGTCTCCCAGTTCCTGCTGCTGAAAATCATTCACACAGCACGATGCTGCCATCACCACTCTTCACTCTAGGTTATTGCTCATGTAATAAGCTGTGCCTGGTTTCCTCCAAACATGACATCTGGCATGCAAACTAAAGAGTTCTCAGGGCTTTGCATTGATCGCAAGCGGACTGTTGCGGTTGTCTTCATATACGTTTTGCCTCTCTTCCGAGCAGCTTTCATCAGTTCATGCAACAAGGCTTAGAACAGCACGAGTCTGAGTTGGTGTTGAAAAACTCAATGGATGCTTCAGGTTAGAGGTACCCTCCCAAACCAAGAATGATATCATTCTTTTGGAATACAAAAAACTACAGTCGTTAGGGTGCATGGTAGAGGGGCGACTGTCTGTCCACAAGAGTCATTAGGTGAAAACTCCCTCATTTATATTCCATTCATTCAACATTTTACAATTTGATTAAATCATCATTTTACAACTGAATGGAATACTAATGAGGGCATTCCCGATTCATTGACAGACAGTGACCCCTTTGCCAGGCACCCTAACGACTGTCTTTTTTTGCATTCCAAAAGAATGATACCATTCATATTTTTGGGAAGGGGAGGGGGCTGTAATTTGGAGCATAAACAGTTGATTTTATCCACACCAACTCACGCTGTTCTAACTAAGCCTTGTTGCATGAACTGAAGAATTATGGTCTCATCAGTTTGGATAATGTTGCATCTCATGGTCTGAGAGTACTCCTGGGACCTTTGGGTAAACTCCACGCGGGCTGCCATGTTCCTTTAACTAAGGAGTGGCCACTGTACCATACAGGATTGAGTGGTGGATTGCTGCAGAAATGGTTGTTCTTCTGGAAGGTTCTCCTCTTACAACAGAGGAATGCTGGAGCTCTGGCAGAGTGGCCATCGTGTTCTTGGTTACCTCCTTTTCACACTGCACTTGGTTTTCTTGGTGCTCACTGTGAGGCAGGGGGCATGGAGGACGGCGCTTACGTGCACGCTTGCCCATATCTGGAAGTGACTGGTTAGCGACCTAAAAGTAGCATGGATGCTTTTCCCGCTGGTTGCAGTAGTGCGGTTAGCACTCTGAAGTCACTTTGTCAACCCCTCTACTATAAACAGGTGTCTGCCTATCCAAATCATGTCCAATCAACTGAATTTACCACAGCTGGAATCCTGTTTAACTGCTGTAAAAACTGATGAATAGTGGAAACCGGATGCAGCCGAGCTTAATTTTAAGCTTGATGGCAAAGGCTATGAATACTCATGTCCAAGGGGATTTATTCGTTTTGATTCTCAATAAATTTGCTTCCCCAAAAAAGTTGCTGTTAGAGAACAAATAACCGGTTGCCTAGTTGCAAGGCCTTAGCTCTGTCCCCGGTCGTCAGCGACAAAAGCTGTACTCTGCATTGTGTGGGCAGGGTGAGCAGTGTCTCAGTTGAACAAGACAGAACAGAGGGATTTCAACCATAGTGTACTCAGTAGATGTTAAGTGCGCTGTAATTCTTTTTTTTTTGTATATGTTGACCGAAGAATGTCAAGGGACATTTTATTACATCCGGCAACTCTTTTAAATTGTCAAAAAAAGAAAATTCAGAAGAGTGATGCACCGCAATTTCGGCCACTAAAATGTTTCGGCTGAAAATGGCCCTAAAATGTACTTTCGGTTTCGGACCAAAAGACTTAATGATTTCTTTCGTTGTTTTTTATTTCCAATTTTCGGCCTCGGGATCCTCGTCTTTGTTTTCGGTCAAAAATCTTTTATTTCGGTGCATCACTAATTTGGAAGTACAGTGTGTTTATTTGGACCAGTTCGCTTCACATTCTCGCTGGCATTTTTACCATCAGACCAAGATGTAAAATAAAGAAAGTCACTCTATTGACGTATTGTGTATTTACCAGCAGACACGCATTCAGTCCAGCTGTCTGCATCATGAAAAGTTCGCTAGTGGGACTTGATAATAAATTTGTTCTTAACAGTTTGTGACTGAGGCACAACGTGACCTGCCTCTTGGACAAAATTTGACTTATAGTAACTTCAAAAGATTGAATGACACTCCCAACAGAAGACACTTCAAAGCTGTTTAAACTGCACAAGACTGGAGTGTCCAGTCTTGTGCAGTTCAGCTGGCAGCCTGGATGGATATACGGACAATGTCACATCCTATATCAATTTCTGTGAAGAGGTGTGTGTACCAACAAAGTCATTTCGCACGTTTAATAACAAGAAGTCGTGTTTCACTGCCAAACATAACCAACTTCGCCAGGCTAAAGAGGACACATATCGAAGTGGGGGTACAGCCCTGTATAATTGCGCTAGAAACCAGCTGACGAAAGAAATTAACATCGCAAACAGAAATGATGCAGTAAAGTAAGAAAAACAGTTGAGCGCGAATGACTAAATCAGTCTGGCACACATTAAAATTGCTAACCAATTACAAGCGACCATCCCCCCCAAACTGAGAACAATGAAAGACTAGCCAACGACTTGAACACCATCTACTTAAGATTTGAAAAGGACACTTTCACATCCCACAACCACCCAGGCGCACCACCGACCACCATTGAACCTCTGACTCCCCCTCCTTTGTTGACCATCCACGAACAGGAGGTGAGACGTATCTTAAGACAACAAAAGATCAACAAAGCGGCAGACCCACACCTTGGGTCCTCATCCTCCCTCAAAGTCTGCGCGGACCAGCTCGCTCAAGTCTTCACACAGATCTTCAATAGATCTCTGGAACTGTGCGAAGTACCATCCTGTTTCAAACGCTCCACCATCATTCCAGTCCCCAAGAAACCTGCAATCTCGGGTCTGAATGACTACAGGCCTGTTGCCCTGACATCTGTGGTTATGAAGTCCTTTGAACGCCTCGTGCTGGACCACCTCAAGAGAGTCACAGGTCCCCTGCTGGAAACCCTGCAGTTTGCCTACCGAGCAAACAGGTTTGCAGATGATGCAGTCAACATGGGAATGCACTTAATCCGAGAACACCTCGATGGCGCGGGGACCTACTCAAGGATTTCCTGTTCATGGACTTCAGCTCTGCATTCAACACCATCATCCCCGAACTCCTCTCCTCCAAGCTTCTCCAGCTCAGCATCTCGCTTTCCACTGCCAGTGGATTTACTGCTTCCTGATGGGCAGGGCACAGCAGGTGAGGCTGGGGGACACCACCTCATCTACACGCACCACCAGCACTGGGGCGTCTCCACTGCTCTTCTCTCTCTACACGAATGACTGCAGCTCAATGCTTCCAGCTGTTAAACTCCTGAGGTTTGCAGACGACACCACAGTCATCGGCCCCATCAAAGACTGTGACGAATCTGCGTATCGACAGGAAGTGGAGCTGCTGGAGCTGTGGCCGACATAACCTGGAGCCGAACAGGCTCAAGACTGTAGAGATGATCGAGGACTTCAGGAGGCATCCTTCGCCACGGCTGCCCGTCACGCTGTCCAACTGCCCTGTGTCAACCTTCGGGTTCCTGTGAATTACAGTCTCTCAGGACCTGAAGTGGGAGATCAACATCATCCTCAGCAGAGGATGTACTTCCTGCAGCTTCTGAGGAAGCACGGCCTGCCACAGGAGTTGTTGAGGCAGTTCAACACAGCGGTCATCGAATCAGTCCTGTGTTCTTCCATCACAGTCTGGTTTGGTGATGCTACAGAAAAAGGACAAACTCCGACTGCAACGGACAATCAAAACTGCTCAAAAGCTTGTCGGTACCCCTCTGCCCACCCTTGAGGACTTGCACGCTACCAGAACTAAGACAAGAGCATGCAAAATCTTCTTGGACCCCCACATCCTGGTCACCAGGTCTTCCACCTCCTTCCCTCAGGTAGGCGCTACTGAACAATTCAAACTAAAACAAGCAGACATTCCAACAGCTTCTTCCCTCTTGCCATTAACTTCTTAAACAGTTAACTTACAACTCTTTTGCAACATGCTGCCAATTTTGTCTTGAGATTGTTGTTACAGCTTTGTCGGGCCAATTATACATTACTCATGCACTCACTATAGTAGTCTCGCCACTCTGCACTATTTGCATTCTGTTGTTGACCAATACTGGCCACTCATATGCATGAGTAGCATCTGCACCATATGCACAATTTACATTGTCCCAGAATATCGCACTACTAGTCACTTTAAACTGCATCAATTTCTTGAAGTCTCAGCGCCCTTTGCACAATGGTCCTTGCATTGTTAAAAAAATAATAATTGTACCGGCATTACCACATTACTGGTAACCTTTTATTGCTCAGTGACTGTGTTTTTTATGTCTTTATGTCTCAAAAGTATTCTCTGTCAATTGACTGTTGTCATACTAGAGCGGCTCCAACTACCAAAGACAAATTTGTTGTGTTTTTGACATACTTGGCAAATAATGATAATTCTGATTCTGAACCTGTTGTTATGCAAATCGACCAGTGCCACGGACCTGATTGTGGACGATTTTCGGGGTACTAGTGAACAGTGCAGGGAAACCTAAAACATTAACCAACCTTGTCTTGAGCTCCTGGATCTCAGAGCGGAGGTGAGCAGTTTCCTCACGATATTGGCATATTTTATGTTCGTCGTCCTCAATCTGTTGGCTCTCCCTTTGCAGCTTGTTGATCAGATAGTCTCTGATAACAGATAGGGTTGCTGTCGAGTTGTGTGCCAGCGTCTGGACTACTACAAAAACAGATGTATAGCTCTAAATTTTTTTAAATAGGTAAAAAGGATACATACAATTTGAAAAATACCAAGTAAAGGGGGCATCAGGTTGTTTTGGTCAATATGACCCAAGACCTCACTGATGTAGGCCTTGCAGTCTTCTTCTTTTCTGGCAAAGTAACCCAAGGCTTGTTCCCACAGGCAACCTTCCTGGTCTCCATAACGTTTACAAGCTTCAACGACTTTATCATACACCTCATTCTGCATGTGGTAGTGCATAATCTGTTGGTACCTGTAGGGGGGGGAAAAAAGCAAATGGTGGGCCATATTTAATTTTTTTTTATTTTGCTTCACCAGTACAACAGTTTATGAGATCCAATACAAGGACTTCTATCACATGTTATGCCCATTCAAATATTAAAATAAAACTTTTCTTCTGCACTTGCACATATTTGTGGATCAAAAAGACAAACTTGACGAGACTTTCTTTTGGAGTGAACAGTGTCATTGCTGCCATTGTTCTCTTTGTTATGCCTGTTTAAATTATTAACATAAGGGCAATCGTAATAGATGGAGTTTTTTTTTTTACAGAAAGTAAGTGACTCAGATGGTAAGTAAGGATACATGGGGGATGAAGAGAGGTAATAAAAGAGTGAAAGCAGTGTTGAACAGGTGGGTTTTCAGTAGTTTTTTTTAGGGTGGTGAGTGAGAAAGTGTGTCTGTTGGCTTCAGAGAGTGCACTCCAGAGGGTGGGGGTGACAACAGAGAAAGCTCCCTCTCTCCAGGTTTTGTACTTGGTACAGATGGGGGGAACAGGATGTTGGTATCAGGAGAGCAGAGGGTGCGGGTGGAAGTGTGACGGAGGAGTTCAGTCAGGGAAGGTGAGGCCAGATTATCGAGGGCTTTGTAGGTTGTGAGAAGGACTCTTTGGGGCATGGGGAGCCAGTGGAGTTTACAGTGGACATGAGTGATGCGGTCACGGGTCCGGGAGTGGATGAACAGACGGGCAGTGGAGTTTTGGATGCATCAGAGTTTATTGAGGGATTTTGAAGGTAAACCATTTAGGAGACTGATGTAATAATCCAGGTGGGAGGTGATGAAGCTGTGGATTTGAGTTTCAGGCTGTTTTAGAGATGTGTTTTGTGTACTGTACAAATGAGAAGGTTTAGGTTTATCCCAATTCTACCCCAAGCCTTTCCCCTTCCCCTTAGCCCTTCGTTTGTCCCTAGGAAGAGGGACGACATGTCAACACCCCTGACCTGCTGCTGGCTGTGTGGTAGGCAGACGTAACAATTGTTTACATTTCCAAGATGCCATCTTGTGTCAAATGAATATGTTTTTATTTCAATGTCTGTTTATGCAGTTTCCAAAGGTGACTAGTATTGTAAAATTGTTCATCATTGTTTCCTACCACAAGATCCATTTCTATATTTCATCTTTACCTACTCAAGAAACACATTTTTATTGAAGGAACATATTTTGGCCTAATGTCACCCAATAAATAACACCAACAACAACCATCATAAAACACATAACCAAACATTTGTAAACACAAACACACACAAGAGAAAATATCTCAAACAGAATGGAATAGAATAGAAAATAACTTTATTGTCACTGTCACAGAAACTATCAGGATTATCAGTTAGGCATCTCATTTGCAGCGTTGAGGTAAAACAGAAGGACGCAATTATCAAAAAGACACTTGTAGAACACAGTGATTTGACATTTGGAGGAATTTCCAAATTAAGATATAATGGTAATAGTGTGATTATTTACTAGGGATGTCACATGCATAATAATGCGATATCGTGAAATTAAAAGTGCCTCGATATCGTCGTGGTCTTGTCGCGGTATAAAATAATGAGCACTCCTGCTGCTGTTTTTTTTAATTTTTTAAAATTATTATTTTTTTTAAACCTGTCCTGTTCAGCTCAATGGCTTTACAGAATGGTGGATCTGTATGCCTTTGTGCTGGAACCGTTTTCCTGTGCAACAGGGCAGTTAGCAATACTCTCTCAGCTTATTTTTAATTGTTTTTTTAATTATTCTGGTGTTTATTGAAAATGCACCCGGACAGAAAAGGGTTTTAGGGGATAGAGTGGACAAGGGGACTAAGGGCGAGAACCACAGCAGAACAATATAGAGACAGTCTTGATATTTGGACACAAGTAACATTACAACCGTCATTTGTAGATTGGTGGAGGGGGGTGGGTGACACACACTCAGTGAGGACATGCAATAACTAACCAAGAGAACAAGAAAGCACAGAAAAGGGCAGGCCAGGATGTGGAAAGATTAGCAAGGCAGTGCTATTGACGAGTGGTGCGGTGGGATTCTTCTTTAGTGAGTTGATATGTTAGTATAACCTGTGTTGTTGTTAGTGATCCCAGCACAAGTAATTAAAGCCTATAGTGTGTTTATCATACTTATTAGTGAAAAGCATACCACAGGGGTGGGCACACTACGGCATGACAACATTGATTTGACCTTGTCCTGTAATGCCGAGTGGTTCCACCATGTTGTCCTGTAATGCCCAGTGGTTCCACCAGGTAGCGCAGTAGATAAAGTTTAATATAGAATGGACTACTAAATACTTTTTCACTGAAGTTGGGTCAAAGACTGTATGTCTAATTTGTTAAGAAACCATTGCGGTTTTAGAGGGATATAACATCAGCAGTCACTTTTCTACCAAGCATGCTGATTATGCTAAAAGCCAATCAACGCAGGAACTGATGGCTCCGGCTCAGCGGTTAAAATCAAGCTTGCAGGCTCAGCAAAACATCCAAGATTTAGTCACACAAGACTCTGAAACAGCGCCACGGGAGCTGCAGATGGAACTGATTGATCTCCAGTGTGATACTGTCTTAAAAGAGAAGTTCAACTCTCAAACAGGATGAGTTTTATGCATCATTAAGCACAGAAAAATTACCAAAAATCCAGAAGATGGCACAGAGGATTGTGGTGTTCGACTCTACATATGTGTGTTAACGGACTTTTAGTGTGATGAACACCAACAAAACATCCTACAGATCCCAGCTGAGTGATGTACACCTCAGATGTGTTCTGAGAATTGCCACAACAAAACTAACACAAGACTTTGATGCACTGGCAAAAAAAGGTGACAACACTGTTCCCATTAAAAGTAAATCTAAGTATTAACACTACAATACCTTTTTTTTGTTTGTTTTGTTTACTTTTTATATGCAAGCATCTGGTTCTGGCTTGGCCCGCCTGTCACATTCTAAGTTAACGTGGCCCCTGAGCCAAAACGTTTGCCCACCCCTGCCATATCACATGCATGTTCGTCAACTGGTATACGGAGTTGCTGAGCCGGCACATCGTGGAAGGGTGAGCCAACCCCACCCACAAGGGGGGTAGCCGAGTCAGCGAGCCCATCCAGCAGGGTACCCCAACTAGGGAGACACCACCCCCGGAGAGCATGGAGGCCCCACCCAACAACAGGGCCCAAAGCAGGAGCCAGAAGCCACACAAAAATAGTCATAGCCTGCAAAAGTTGCTCACAACGGGCGCTTAACATGGCCCTCCCTTGGCGCAACGGGCGCTTAACATGGCCCTCCCTTGGCACAACGGGTGCTTAACATGGCCCTCCCATGGCGCCCTCGCCAAGGGAGGGGGGAGGAAGGCGGGTCCAAAAGGGTGCCTCTACGTGACCCGACAATCGGGGGGGGCGGGGCCACGGGTCCCAGGAGTCAAGCCAAGAAAAATGTGAAACCATAATCCCTATACCGTGACTGTGTGTGGTGGGGTGGAGTGCAGTCAAATTGGAGAAACTGGTGAGGCGAGACGGTCACAGGGCAATACTGACCCGCAACCGTCACTCCCACAAAGGCCAACCAGCACCCCAAGGATCTGTGAATGTATGTAGAGCATTAAAAATCCGTGGTAGAAAGGCGCAGGCCGAAGTGCCGGGACACCTGGCCGAGTGTCCTCCCCCCACAGACAGGTGTATGATGCATTAAAACTGGAGTACCGACTGGAGGGCATCTAAAAACTCTTTACTTTCTGAAGTTAATTGACGGATGTTTAGGTTATTGAAAAAAGTTTCAATGTAATTTTTATTCGGCTTATTATGCGATGAATATAAGATACCGTAGTAGTTGTAAAATATACTATTAATATCCTGTGGTGATTGAGTAAATTTGCCATTTGAATCTTGGACAGATGCAATTAGTGTTTTTCTTTGTTACGTTGAAGTTGGTTTGCTAGAAATTTCCCCGATTTATTATTGTGCTCGAAATTAGTGTATTTTAGCTGTTGTAGAACCGACGTATGAGAAGCCGGCTATGTTTGCACTGCAGGCTACTAGGACACCAGGTTTCATCTTACCCAAGGAAACCAAGGGATCGAGTCTGCACACTGCTGCAGCTCAACGGTGTCAAGTCAGTCAACCTCCATGAAGCCCCAGGACCAAACAAATAACTGTGAGCTGCATGAGACTGGTTTGACACCTTCCAGGACTCTCACCCAAGCAACAAGTCACCTTCAGCTCCCTGGTAGGATTTCTCTTAATGGTAACCGCCTTAAAGTTACAGCACTGGTGGATTCTGGGGCCGACGATTGTTTTGTGGACTTGTCAGTCGTTGAAACACTTTTGTTTTGTATGTGGCTTTTGTTGTTGAGGGAGCAGGTGTTATGCAGAGTGAGCTTCATATTACTTTTCATGTTGAGAGTAGACTGGGGTGCTTTGGCCAGGACTCACAGACAAGCAGCGCACACATGGATTGTTCTAATGAGAGTAAGAGCGAATGGAGTGAAGTTGTGATGACAACCTCTGCAGATGTATCTCGGCAGCTGCGTAAGTCTGTGATTTTTTATGGTGGTGACGCAAGCCAGAGTAGAGTAGTTGTCAATTTAAAAGTTGTGGGGTGCTATATTCCAGTGCCATATTGGTCCAGCGATGATGGAGAGGAGAGCCCAGTGAAGCTACCCAGCAGCCGGAGGCGAGCTGACCAGGAGGTACAGCAGCCTGATCTAGAGCAGTGATTCTCAACTGGTGGGTCGGGATCCAAAAGTGGGCCGCGAACCCATTTTGGGTGGGTTGTGGACACCTAGTAAGAAATTATGAGTCATATTATGATTTGCTTTTCATTACAGTTCAGAGGCATACCAAGGACCCAAATGGAACATGTTAGTATAGTATGTGTGTGTACACAGTATAATTGCTTCACTGTTATATTGCAGCCATTTGCTAAAATAATTTAAGTAAATTTTTTTCCTCATCAAATGTACACACACCACCCCATATTGACAGAAAAAAAAGCCCCAAGGAGACGCCTCGTGGACCCTAAACTAATTAACATCTACCCTCGAAGTCTGAACTCCCAAGCATCAAAGGTCCCCAGATGTTGCCACCGGACCAGCTGTCTTTGAATAGGAACAATTGTTGGGCAAGACGACACCTGCTGGCGTCGAGAGGAACTGCAAAGTCGAAACGGGGGGATTCTTATTTGATGTTTAACCAAGGATAAATGTATGTTTTGATATTTCACGAACTCTGCATGAATTTTCCAAATGTATGACTTGATATCTGTGTCAGTGTATCAACTTTACAAGTACAATTGCGAGATTTTGAGAATTGTTTGTCTTGATTTGACTCCGAGCAGCATGAAATGTGATTTGAACCATAAGCAGTTGATTTGCCAAAACTAAAGTAGTAAACAGTCAGTCCGATATGCTTGACCTCTGAGTAAAGAGAGTAGCAAGTTGAGGTTATTTTATCTTCAAATATGATTTTAAACCCATTTTATCAAATTTGTAGACAAGATTCAAGCTGGTGGGTGTGGTCTTCTCCGTCCCTCTTTGACATGCCCCCCGGGTACTTAATTTTATCCACATAAAGTGATGTGGTTCCCCTTTACAATACAGATTAGTTTGATTTTAACGATTAAACTTAAAATTAAGCTAAAGCGGAAGTAACGCAGGTGTCGCTTCCAGTTTATTCTTTTCTCCTAAATTAATTATGTTCTTATTCAACAAATATATATATATATATATATATATATATATTAGTGCAGCTCAGTCTCCTGGTGAGGAATATGCTTTTGGTGGTATGTCACTCTCATTTCAAATGGTTATTTTTCAAACAAACCAAAAAATGCTTCATTGTTCTTAACTTGGCGGCATGGTGGGCGACTGGTTAGGACATCTGCCTCACAGTTCTGAGGACCCAGGTTCAAATCAGGCCAACCCTGTGTGGAGTTTTCATGTTCTCCCTGTGCCCGCATGGGTTTTCTGCAGGTACGCCGGTTTCCTCCCGCACCCCAAAAACATATACGGTAGGTTAATTGAAAACTCTAAATTGCCCGTAGGAGTGACTGTGAATGCATATGGTTGTTTGTCTATATGTGCCCTGCGATTGGCCGGCAACTAATTCAGAGTGTACCCCTCCTCTCGCCCAGAATCAGCTGGGATAAACACCAGCCCGTCCGCGACCTTAGTGAGGATAAGCGGTACGGAAAATGGATGGATGAATGGATGTTCTTAACTTCATTAAAAGTAGGCTGCTACTTTGCAACAATGGGAAATGTCCGTCCCAGTGTACCAACAGTCGAGAACCACTGATCTAGAGCAAGGAGTTTGAAGAGGACTGAGCACTGAGGAAGAACAGTTTCTGGATTTGTTTGTGGGACGATGCAGGAACAGAGGACGCAAAGAAAGAGAAGATAGGCTGATGGTGGTGTGAGCTGTTAGCATTCGTTTTCTCCAGCTTGGTGATAGCAGTGGCGTATGGCAAGAAGCTAGCTTGCAAGCCAGCTAACTCACAGAAGATTAACCCAGTGACAGACTCTTCACGAGGCGAGTTGGTTGAGTGTCAATAGCTTTCAAGCAGCAGTGAAAAGCTTGGGGAGAAAAGCTGGGAGGATCAAGTATACATCCACTGAGAGCTGGTGGAGCAGTGAAGATGTTGCCAAAGATTCTGGTGTGTAATTAGTTAGGTTAATAAAAAAAAACACAGATCAACGGAAGTTTGTAGTGGGGAAAAATAATTTTTATTTGTGCAGAGAAGCTTTTGTACTTGGAGGGAAAAGCAGCTAACAACCAACGCCAGGGTCCTCACACATTCCTTTTTGTAACACAAATCTATCTAATCTACTACTATTTACAACTCCAATTCCAGGGAAGTTGGGACGTTGTGTTAAACATAAATAAAAACAGAATACAATGATTTGCAAATCATGTTCAACTTATATTTAACTGAATACACTACAAAGACAAGATATTTAATGTTCAAACTGATAAACTATTGTTTTTAGCAAATAATTATTAACTTAGAAATTTATGGCTGCAACACGTTCCAAAAAAAGCTGAGACAGGGTCATGTTTACCACTGTGTTACATCACCTTTTATTTTAACAACATTCAATAAACGTTTGGGAACTGAGGACACTAATTGTTGAAGCTTTGGAGGTGGAACTCTTTCCCATTCTTGCTGGATGTACAGCTTCAGCTGTTCAATAGTTCGGGGTCTCGGTTGGCATATTTTACGCTTCATAATGCGCCACACATTTTCAATGGGAGACAGGTCTGGACTGCAGGCAGGCCAATGTAGTACTTTTACTACGAACCCACTCTGTTGTAACACGTGCAGAATGTGGTTTGGCATTGTCTTGCTGAAATAAGCAGGGGTGTCCATGAAAAAGACCTTGCTTGGATGGCAGCATATGTTTCTCCAAAACCTGGACGATGCGTCCATAACAGTCCGGATGGTTCTTTTCCAACATCCACAATTTCCAAAAACAATTTGAAATGTGGACTTGTCGGACGACAGAGCATTTTTCCACTTTGCATCAGTCCATCTAAGATGAGCTTGGGCGCAGAGAAGCCGGTGGTGTTTCCGGGTGTTGTTGATAAATGGCTTTTGCTTTGCATAGTAGAGTTTCAAGTTGCACTTACGGATGTAGCGCCGAACTATATTTACTGACAATGGTTTTCTGAAGTGTTCCTGAGCCCATGGGGTGATATCCTTTACATATTGATGTCGGTTTTTGATGCAGTGCCGCCTGAGGGATCGAAGGTGATGGGCATTCAATGTTGGTTTTCGGCCTTGCCGCTTACATGCAGTGATTTCTCCAGATTCTCTGAACCTTTTGATGATATTATGGACTGTAGATGAAATTCCTTTGTACCTTGAGGAACATTGACCTTAAACTGTTCGACTATTTTCTCACACACTTGTTCACAAAGAGGTGAACCTCGCCCCATCTTTGCTTGTGAATGACTGAGCAATTTAGGGAAGCTCCTTTTATACCCAATCATGGCACCCACCTGTTCCCAATTAGCGTGTTCACCTGTGGGATGTTCCAAACAGGTGTTTGATGAGCATTCCTCAACTTTCTCAGTCTTTTTTGCCACGTGTCCCAGCTTTTTTGGTACGTGCTGCAGCCATAAAATTCTAAGTTAATGATTATTTGCTCAAAACAATAAAGTTTATCAGTTTGAACATTAAATATCTTGTCTTTGTAGTGTATTCAATTAAATGTAGGTTGAACATGATTTGCAAATCATTGTATTCTGTTTTTTTTTATGTTTAACACAACGTCCCAACTTCATTGGAATTGGGGTTGTATGAGGATCAGGTTCGCAGCACGACTCCCCTGATCCAGGAGGACCTCTCCCACACTCTCTTCCAGGTATTCAAGAGGCCCCCCTGCTATATCACGGTTCACACATTCCGGTGTTATTATAGTTATTACTCTGTTTTTTTATACTGTTTTTAAAATATTTTTGTGTTATCAACTGCTTTTACTCTCAGTGTTATGTGTTTAATAGTGCTTTCGAAATTGACACGTTAATACCGAATTAATCCAAATGGAATACATCTATTCAAGGGTTCTGGAGAGGAGAGTCCTTCAGGAAGTCAAATCTCAGATTCAGGAGGAGCAGTGTGGTTTTCATCCCTGTGTTGAGGGGGTCTGGTTTGATGACATAAGTATCACGTCGCTAGTTTTTGCAGATGATGTGGTTCTGATGGCTTCATCAAGCCGTGATCTCCAACTCTCACTGGAACAGTTCGCAGCAGAATGTGAAGCGGTTGCGTGGAAAAGCAGCACCTCCAAATCTGAGGCCATGGTCCTTCGTGGGAAAGGGGTGTAGTGCCCTCTCTGGGTCAGGGAGGAGATCCTGCCCCAAATGGAGTTCAAGTATCTCGGGGTTTTGTTCACGAGTGAGGGAAATATGGAGCAGGAGATCGACAGGCGGATCAGTGCAGCGTCTGCGGTGATGCACTCTATAACGGTCTGTCATGGTGAAGAAGGAGCTGAGCCAAAAGGCAGAGATCTCAATTTACCGGTCGATCTACGTTCCTACCCTCACCTATGGTCACGAGCTGCAGTTCGTGACCGAAAGAACAAGATCACGATCTTTAAGTTGTCACTATTTTAAAAAAAGAAATTGTAAATAGCTGTAGTAGGCTTCAGTATGACAAATTAAAAAAAGTCATACACTTAATCTTTCTGCTAATTGTTTTTGGCAACAAAGAAAAGAGGATTGCTGTTACTAAATACCTGGAGTCACTCTCTTTAAAAACCAAAGACCAAGTCCGAAACCTTGGTGTACCTGACCTTCAACAGTCATATAAAATCAATTACTAAAACTGTCTCCTACCATCTGAAGAACATATCCAGAGTGAAGGCTTGCCTGTGCCAAGCAGACCAGGAGAAGCTCATCCATGCTTTTACCTCAAGTAGACTTCACGATTGTAATGGTCTTCTGACTGGACTCAAAAGAGCATTAAACAGCTGCAGGTCATTTAGAATACTGCAGCTCGGGTTCTGACCAGAACAAACAGAACATATTACTCCAATTCTAAAGTCTCTGTACTCGTTCCCAGTCAGCTTTAGAATCAGTTTTAAAGTTTTGCTCCTGGTCTATAAATCACTAAATAGTTTAGGTCCTGAATACATCAAATAAATGCTAATGGTATATAAACCCAGTAGGGCTCTGAGATCGACAGACTCAAGTCAAATAATGGAGCACAGAGTCCAAAGCAAACATGGCGAAGCAGCTTTTAGCGATTATGATGCACACAAATGGAATAAGTTTCCAACAGAAGTGATGTCAGACCCAAGTGTGAAAGTCCAGGTTAAAAACTCTTCCTTTGTCTCATGATATTTAGAGCATTTCCACTTTTAAATGATATTTCTTACACTGTACGCTGTTTTAATTGTACTTATATTTTGTTCTTCTTTGTTTTAAATGTTTATAAGCTGTTTCTTTCTTTGTTTTTAAGTGCTTTTAATCATGTGAAGCACAATGAGTTACCTTGTGTATGAAATGCCCTATATAAATAGATTTGCTTTGCCTTGCTTTACTCCGGCAAGGGTTGCAACGGGAAGTAATAGGTCATAAGTCATGATGAACAATGAAACATGTTATGGCTATTTTGCAACATGAACACTCACTTGCATGCATGTGTTGTATGTGCAGACTTTTACTTACAGTTTGCCCTTCTCATACAGGTAAAGGACACCCTCTTTAAAATTGTGCATTTGACAGAGGACCAGGGCTTTATCAAACACAGTATTGTCACTTCTAAGGAGTGACAAAGCTTCACCCTGCAGGATCTTTTTTCTCTGCAAACAATTCATGTTTATAAAAATGAGATCATCAATATCTGTATTCCAACTAAAATAAATCACTAAAACAAACAGTTCATAACTCTTCATATAATTGAGTGTGTTGAGCTGACCTCAGGATCCTGTTCATGTGCCCAGTCTTGCAAACGGAGCTCAAGCAGTGTGTCATAAACACCTTGAGGAGAATTGGGATCCACCTCAATCATGTGCTCCAGGTAGGCTTTGAGTTCCCAGGGGTTGTTGGCAAAAATTGGAATGAATTCCTCAGAGTTGGCCTGAAACCGAAATACAGCGGGTACGGAAAGTATTCAGACCACCTTAAATTTTCACTCTTTGTTATATTGCAATTTTAGTAAAATATTTTTATATTTTGCTAAAATCAATTTCAGTTCATTTTTCCCTCATTAATGGACACACAGCACCCCATATTGACAGAAAAAAAACGGAATTGTTGAAATTTTCGCAGATTTATTAAAAATGAAAAACTGAAATATCACACAGCCATAAGTATTCAGACCCTTTGCCATGACACTCATGTTTAACTCTGGTGCTATCCATTTCTTCTGATCAACCTTGAGATGGTTCTACACCTTCATTGGAGTCCAGCTGTGTTTGACTATACTGATTGGTCTTGATTAAGAAAGCCACACACCTGTCTATATAAGACCTTAAAGCTCACAGTGAATGTCAGAGCAAATGAGAATCATGACGTCAAAGAAACTGCCTGAAGAGCTCAGAGACAGAATTGTGGCGAGGTTACAAAAAAAATTCTTCTGCACTTAAGGTTCCTAAGAGCACAGTGGCCTCCATAATCCTTAATTGGAAGACGTTTGGGATGTTGTCCGGCCAAACTGAGCAATTGGGGGAGAAGAGCCTTGGTGAGAGAGGTAAAGAAGAACCCAAAGATCACTGTGGCTGAGCTCCAGAGATGGGAGAAAGTTCTAGAAAGTCAACCATCACTGCAGCCCTCCACCAGTCGGTGCTTTATGGCAGAGTGGCCCGACGGAAGCCTCTCCTCAGTGCAAGACACATGAAAGCCCGCATGGAGTTTGCTAAAAAATACCTGAAGGACTCCAAGATGGCGAGAAATAAGATTCTCTGGTCTGATGAGACCAAGATAGAACTTTTTGGCCTAAATTCTAAGCGGTATGTGTGGCGAAAACCAGGCACTGCTCATCACCTGTCCAATACAGTCCCAACAGTGAAGCATGGTGTGGCAGCATCATGCTGTGGGGGTGTTTTAAGCTGCAGGGACAGGACGACTGTTTGCAATCGAAGGAAAGATGAATGCTGCCAAGTACAGGGATATCCTGAACGAAAACCCTCTCCAGAGTGCTCAGGACCTCAGACTGGGCTGAAGTTTCACCTTCCAACAAGATTACCCTAAACACAAAGCTAAAATAACGAAGGACTGGCTTCAGAACAACTCTGTGACTGTTCTTGAATGGCCCAGCCTGAGCCCTGAAAATGGCTGTGCATCAACGTTCACCATCCAACCTGACAGAACTGGAGAGGCTCTGCAAGGAGGAATGGCAGAGGATCCCCAAATCCAGGTGTGAAATACTCTTTGCATCATTTCCAAAAAGACTCAAGGCTGTCTTTGCTCATAAGGGTGCCTCTACTAAATACTTATGGCCGTATGATATTTCAGTTTTTTCTTTTTTATAAATTTGCAAAAATTTCAACAATTCCTTTATTTTCTGTCAATATGGGATGCTGTGTGTACATTGAGGGGAAAAAGATTTGAAAATTATTTTTAAAAAATGGCTGCATGATTCTCATTTGCTCTGACATTCACTGTGAGCTGTAAGGTCTTATATAGACAGGTGTGGCTTTCTTAATCAAGACCAATCAGTATAATCAAACACAGCTGGACTCCAATGAAGGTGTAGAACCATCTCAAGGTTGATCAGAAGAAATGGATAGCACCAGAGTTAAATGAGTGTCATGGCAAAGGGTCTGAATACTTATGGCTGTGTGATATTTCAGTTTTTCTTTTTTAATAAATCTGCAAACATTTCAACAATTCTGTTTTTATTCTGTCAATATGTGGTGCTGTGTGTCTGTTAATGAGGGAAAAAATGAACTTAAATGATTTTAGCAAAATATAAATTTGTTTTACTATAACAAAGAGTGACAAATTTAAGGGGGTCTGAATACTTTCTGTCCCCACTGTACATAGTGCCAGTGTTTGATAAAGACTGGTGACAAAATGAAGCCGCATAAAGAAACTTTAAAATAACTTGTCAACAGATGAAGTGTGTGCTGGGTTAGATATGCGGCGATGGAACATCATATATCCATATACAGTGGACCCCCACATACTCGCAGTTCGGCACCTACGATTCAACTGTTCGTTGATTTTTTTGTTTCAATTTTGTAATTTATTTGGACCACTTAATTTTTTCTCTCTTTTTTTTTTGGGCAACTTACTGTGGGCAACAGGGACAAACGGCGAAATGCTGCAAAGACAGGATAGGAATATATTTCTGTAAGAGAAAAAAGCTGCAATCACAGAAAAGAAGCAGAAGCAAAAACTTACAAACCACAAAACAAATGCAAATGAAAAACGCTGCGAACACCAAAAACACGCAAACTCAAGACACAAGTGCATCGGACCGTGAGGCTACTAGAGGGCATGATGGACCCGTCCAAACCCTCTTGAAAGACGTCAGTGGGTTAGAAAAAAGTTTGTGAACTTTAGAAGAGGAGAATGAAAATACACGGTTTACTTTATATCGTTTTAAACACTTGGGCTTAATCTTTTACAGTATTTTGAAGTTCGCCCACTTTTTTCAGGGAATCCCATTCACGTCTTTCTAAAGGGTTTGGTGAAAGGACATCGCGCCCCCAAGTTGCCTCACAGCTGGGTGTACTTCCGGTTTGGTTGTGTGAATGTCCTGCATTCCTGTTTTACAGTTGTTTTTAAGTTTGTGTGTGTTGGTGTTTGCAGTGTTTTTCTTTTGCATTTGTTTTGTGGTTTTTAAATTTTTACTTCTGCTTCTTTTCTGTGATTGCAGCATTTTTCTCTTGCAGCGTTTTTGTGTTGCATTTTTGTTTTGTTTTTATATTTGTATAATTCCTGTGTTTGCTGCATTTGGCCGTTTGCATGGTTGGCTGTTTCCAACACGTTTACCCTTCTTTCCTCAAAAATTTGAATATCATGGAAAAGTTCATTTATTTCCATAATTCCATTGAAAAAGTTAAACTTTCATAGATTATAAATTCAGGGCCCACAATTTAAACAATTTCAAATATTTATTTGTTTATTTTTACATAATTTGGGTTTCCAGCTCCTAAAACCCACGAAATCAGGAATTCAAAAAATTTAGAACACTATGAAGAAATATGCCCAAATTTTGCAGGCCATAAATGTTTTAAACTGAGTGGCACACACGAATCATCTACTAAACTCAAAGCACCTGCACAGGTTTCCCCAGGTGTCATTAAATTCCTTCAGTTTGGTTCAATAGTCTCAGTTGGGTTCAATACGGGAAGACTGCAGACTTGACAACTGGCCAGAAGACCATCATTGATACACTCCATAGGATGGGTAAGCCACAAAAGTTCATAGCTAAGGAGGCTGGCTGTTCACAGAGTGCTGGAGAAGATGCACCAACAAAAGAGATGACCGTGGGCTTCAGCGGATTATCAAACAGAGAAGATTCAAGAATCTAGCAGAGATCGAGAAAGAGTGGAATAAGGCGGAAGTCACAGCTTCAAAAAACACCATATTAAGACGCATCTGGGAGATGGGCTACAACTGTCAGGTTCCTTGGGTCAAGCCTCTTCTGAGCCTGAGCCAACATAGGAAGAGTCTCAACTGGGCCAATGAGAAGAAGAACGAGACTGTTGGCCAGGGTTCTGAAGTCCTCTTTTCCGATGAAAGTAAAGTGTGCTTTTCATTCGGGAATCAAGGTCCAAGGGTTTGGAGGAAGATGGGTGAAGAACAGAACCCAAGCTGCTTGAGGTCCAGTGTGAAATATCCTTAGTCAGTCATTATTTGCAGTACAATGTCCAGTACAGGTGTTGGTAAACTGCTTTCTTAAATCCAAGGTCACTGCAACAGTCTACCAGAATGTTTTAGAGGACTTCATGATTCCTGCTACTGCGGATCTGTATGGAGATGCAGATTTAATCTTCCAGCAGGACTTGGCCTCTGCCCATACCACCAGAAGCACCAAAACCTGGTTTGATGCCTATGCCATCAGTGCTTGACTGGCCAGCCTACTCGCCGCATCTAAACCCCATTGAGAATCTATGGGGTATTATCAAGAGGACAATGAGGGGCACCAGACCCATAAACAATGAAGAGTTGACAGCAAGCATCAAGGAAATCTGGGCTTCCATAACTCCCAGGCAATGCTACAGGCTGATTGCGTCAATGCCATGGCGCATTCTATAATCTATGAAAGTTTAACTTTTTGAATAGAATTATGGAAATAAATAAACTTTTCCCTGATTTTCAAGCTTTTTGGAAATGGTCTGTAATACGGTGCGTCCCCACTTATTCAAGAATTTTTGGGGTTAAAAATAACTAAATAGATAAGACTTTATTATTCTAGACAGGCTAAATTTAACCATTACTCACAGACCTTCTGTTAGATATATTGTAGAAGTTATCATTTATTTGCTTAGCTTGCTTGAGTATTATGGACACTTTTTAGAAAGAAAGATGTCTCGCCTTCAAGATGACTCAGGAGGAATCATAAGAGAGAAGGACGTGGCCGGGACGTGGCAGATGTTGGTGCCATGTTTTCACCTTGAAACCCTCCCCTTAGTGTGTTGTGTCTTGTAAACTTAGAAACCTCCCTATTTTCAAATAAATGCAGGAGCGACGGCAGAGATTGTTTAGAGCGTGTTGAGAGGCTGTAATCTGAACAATCTCCCATGCGCCCTCCTCATGAGAAAAGAGACAAGCCTCTTCATTCCTTTTGTGTCTATTTATTATAATGTTGGGTAAGATAAATCCAACACCTTCACAGGAATTCATCCGGAGGAATTACAACCAACTTCCATCAAGGATCATTGGTGGAGCATGGGAGACACCCGCTGGCGTCTAAGAGTCACTGCAAGCTTTTTGGTCATGACTGCTATTTACCGTGCTAAATGTCTGTTTTGATATTTTACAAACTTTGCACGAATGTATATCATGATGCCAATGTCACTAATGACTGTTTCTTTCAGATCTGCTGCCAAATCTGTTTGTCAACCGAGTAAAGTGATTGTGTTTACCTCAGAGAACACAAAAATGTTACATAACAGACATTAAGTGTTCTTTGCCACAAAATAAGGTTGAAACACTCATTGCATAGATTAACCATGGTGTGTGAGACAATGCAAAACCTGGGAATTGATTTCTTATTTTAGACCATAGATAATTCTAGAGTTAAATTCAATATCAGAGGCATGGTTTGTCCTTCCCGTTCTTGCCTTTGGGGCAACTCCTCTTTCTTGGTACAAAAGATCGAAGCCCTTTGTTCTCTTTGGTCTTGTTTCCTGCTCTGCCGAAGACGTTGGCGCCCAGCCAAGAAGTCCCACTCCTCAGCACGAGGTGGGGGAAGCAGGCTAGGCCCGACCAAATCTTCCTTGCCGCCCCGACAATCGCTGACCACAAAGTTATTCTGGCAACTTCCCAACTACACTTTTGTGTGGGGGTGTCACCATCAAGAGGAACCCGGCAGGAAGGACTTGTGTGCGCAAGTTTTCTCTGAACACGTGGCGAACAAGATCTCCCAAGCGCTTCTGCCACTCTACCCCTGCTTTTTCTTTTTCCTCCTTTTTCTTCAAATCAACCTGTCGACGCCCATGCCCAGCCATCGGGAGGAGCAACCTGCCTGCCTATTTGTGTTATTCGCAACGTGAGTACAACTTGCTGATAACCAAGTACAAGTAATAATTGGTTTTAAACAAGCAGTCACCTCATTCCCAGTTCAAGCATCGCTCACTATATATGCAGATCCACTCATCTCACACTTACGTCATGAGTTCAGACTTCTTTACGAATGTTTATCTGTACCTTTTTGTAGTAAAGTCCTTCTGCATTGGTTCCCCAACTTCCCCTGTAGATTTAATTACATTTTCTCTAAAATTGCACTTCCTGTTCTGTACTACTTGTGTTTGAGTAAAATAGTAAAACCGCTGTAATCGAGAAGTATTTATTTCATCCAGCCTTCAGAAATACAGAGATTGAAAGTGTTTTTTCTTAATTTTTTCCTAAAATTTATAAATGAGACATGAGACATGAAAGAGACATGATGCCCTACACGAGACAAATAAGTGAATTATAACTTTTAAATTTCATTAAATTAACCTGAAAGTACAACGCCAATTCCAATGAAGTTGGGACATTGTGTTAAACAAATAAAAACAGAATACAATGATTTGCATATTATGTTCAACCTATATTTATTGAATACACTACAAAGACAAGATATTTAATGTTCAAACTGATAAATTTTCTTGTTTTTAGCAAATAATCATTAACTTGGGATTTTCTGGCTGCAACATGTTCCAAAACAGCTGAGACAGGGTCATGTTTACCACTGTGTGACATCACCTTTTCTTTTAACAACATTCAATAAACGTTTGGGAACTGAGGACACTAATTGTTGAAGCTTTGGAGGTGGAATTCTTTCCCATTCTTGCTTGAGGTACAGCTTCAGCTGTTCAACAATCCGGGGTCTCTGGTTTCGTATTTTACACTTTATAATGCGCCACACATTTTCAATGGGAGACAGGTCTGGACTGCAGGCATGCCAGTGTAGTACCCGCACTCTTTTACTACGAAGCCACGCTGTTGTAACACATCCAGAATGTGGTTTGGCATTGTCTTGCTGTAATAAGCAGGGGCGTCCATGAAAAAGAGGAACCTTGAGGAAAATTGTCCTTAAACTGTTCGACTATTTTCTCACGCACTTGTTCACAAAGAGGTGAACCTCACCCCATCTTTGCTTGTGAATGACTGAGCAATTTAGGGAAGCTCCTTTTATACCCAATCATGGCACCCAGCTGTTCCCAATTAGCCTGTTCACCTGTGGGATGTTCCAAACAGGTGTTTGATGAGCATTCCTCGACTTTCTCAGTCTTTTTTGCCACCTGTCCCATCATTTTTGGAACGTGTTGCAGCCATAAATTTCTAAGTTAATGATTATTTGCTAAAAACAATAAGGTTTATCAGTTTGAACATTAAATATCTTGTCTTTGTAGTGTATTCAATTAAATATAGATTGAACATGATTTGGAAATCATTGAATTCTGTTTTTATTCATGTTCAACACAACGTCCCATCGGCATTGGAATTGGGGTTGTAGATGCAGGCGTCTACTTCCCGACTTTTTCTTTTCCAAATTATTCACGCTTTGACCCAAAAACAATATACGCTACATTATTCATGGTCCCTATGTCCCGTGAATAGCAGGGGTCCACTGTAAAGTATTTTATTCTCTTCATGTGTTATTCTGTACCCTTAATTATCCAGTTATCTGAAGAACATGGACACTGCCCACCAACCTTGTTGAGCAGGCTCCTCTCCAAGTGGCTGTCAGTTTCACCAGTGTCCCCACTTGGGTGATAGTTGGTGCATAAGCCCTTCAAAAGCAGCGTTGTACCTTCAGGAATATGATGCATTAATGTCTTGCCGTAACGCTTCATGTTGCTTTCAGCTTGTTCAAAAGGTAGGCGTCCAATGTAGCGTAACCCTTCCTCATAGTTCTGGGTTTTGGAAGAAAATAATATGATAAGTGAGCATTTATTACCATGTGAAAACCAGTATGGACTATACACAGGAGAAATGATTTGTTTTTCAATTGACATGTACATAAACCTTTCCCAAATTATTTATTTAAGTTATTCTAGCACTAAAACCTGGAGTGTGTAGGCTTTTCATATTCACTGTATGAATGTGGATAAATAATGAAGTTGGGATGAAAATATAACAATAGTACCAACATTTGGTTGAACAATATGACCATTTACAATAATAACAATAATAATAATAATAATAATGCGTTTGATTATAACTGGACAAAGAATTAAATATTGGCAGTAATGGTTGCATTAAATAGATGTGGGGGAAAGGCACAAGTGTTTGTTATTCCCTCATTATCCTGTTAGAAGGAGCAGATAAAAGGTCTCTAGTTCATTTCAAGTGTGCTACTTGTATTTTTAATATGTTGCTGTCAACTCTCAATAAGAGATACAAAGATCTGTCATGATCAGGAAAGCAAACCATCATGAGGCTGAAAAATCAAAACAAACCCGTCAGAGAGATTGCAAAAACATTAGGCTTGGCCCAATTAACTGTTTGGAACATTCTTAAACAAAGAACGCTCCCGTGAGCTCAACGACTGTGGTGAATGACCACAGAATTCTTTCCTGAATGACCACAGAATTCTTTCCATGGTGAAGAAAAACACTTTCACAAGAACTTCCACATCAAAAAGGTAGGTGTATGCGTTTCAAAGATCAATCAAGAGAAGACGACACCAGAGTGAATACAGAGGGTTCACCACATGATGTAAACCATCGGTGAGCCTCAAAAACAGGAAGGCCAGATTAGAGAATGTCAAACATCTAAAAAAGCCTTTACAGTTGTAGAGAGATGAGACAAAGATAAGATTGTATTTTGGCAGAGCATCACCAGGGATTAAATCCAGCATATGGTGATGTCTCGACATTCCAGATTTAAGACTGCAAATGACCGCAAAGAATTCGCATTCAAGGATTATAAAGTGAAAGTTCGATTTATGATTGTTAGTTTGTCCCATTGTACCATATTGGTCACTGTAAAAGTGGGAGGCATATATACAAACTGTTGTAATTCCTACTTGGTTCACTTGATATCGATGTGAATACCCTCAAATTAAAGCTGAAAGTCTGCAGTCAAGGGATATCCCAAGAGATGTTTAGATGTCCCAATATTTATGGACCTGGCTGTATGGTCATCCATCTATGCCAGTGATGTATGTATAGGCAGAACAATAAAATGCTCTTCCATGAGATGGCAGAAGGCACAATGGACCCATGTATCCATCCACCTGTTGCCGTTCAAATAACATAATAAATCGTGCCTTCCATAGATTATTTCTAAAATGCACAGGCAGCCAGAGCAAGGCGATAAGAATAGGTGAAATGTGGTCTTGTTTGCACGTCCCTGCCAGCAGACGAGCAGCAGCATCATCATCTTCTTTCAGCTTGTCCCGCTAGGGGTGGCCACAGCATGCCATCCTTTTCAATGCAAGCCTATCTTCTGCATCCTCCTCTCAAACACCAACTGCCCTCATGTCTTCCCTCACGACATCCATCAATCTCCTCTTTGGTCTTCCTCTAGCTCTCTTGCCTGGCAGCTCAATCCTCATCAACCTTCTACCAATATACTCACTCTTTCTGACCAAACCATCGAAGTCTGATCTCTCTAACTTTGTCTCCAAAACATCGAACCTTTGCTGTTCCTCTGATCAGATCATTTCTAATCCTATCCAACCTGGGCACTCCTAGAGCAAACCTCAACATCTTCATTTCCACCAGCTCTGCTTCCTGTTGCCTCTTTAGTGCCACTGTCTCTTATTCATACATCATGGCTGGCCTCACCACTGTCTTATAAACTTTGCTCTTCATCCGAGCAGAGACTCTTCTGTCACATAGCACACCTGATACCTTTCTACACCCGTTCCAACCTCCTGGGACCTGTTTCTTCACTTCCTCACCACACTCACCATTGCTCTGGACTGTTGACCCCAAGTATGTAAAGTCCTCCGCCCATGCTATCTCTTCTCCATGGACCCTCACTTGTCCCACTCCACCCGTCTCATTCATGCACATATATTCTGTCTGACTTTGACTTATTTTCATTCCTCTCGTTTCATGTGCGTGCCTCCACCTTTCTAACCGTTCCTCCACCTGCTCCCTGCTTTCACTGCAGATGTCATCTGCAAACATCATGGTCCATGGGGATTCCAGTTTAACCTCATCTGTCAGCCTATCCATCACCACTGCAAACAGGAAGGAGCTCTGAATGATCCCTGATGCAGGCCCACCTCCACCTTAAATTCCTCTGTCACACCTACAGCACACCTCACCGTTTCGCCTCCCTGATACATGTGCTGTACTATTCTAACATACTTCTGTGCCACTCTCTGTATATTTCCATCAACATCCTTATGGCAAATAGTGCATCTGCGGTACACTTTCTAGGCATCTGTCATCAGTCTAGCCTCCAAAACTCTTTCCCATAACTTCATTGTGTGGCTCATCGAATTTATTCCTCTATAGTTCCCACAGCTCTGCAGATCACCCTTGTTCCTAAAAATGGGCACCAGCACACTTTTTCTCCATTCCTCAGGCGTCTTCTCACCTGCTAGAATTCTGTTGAACAACCTCGTCAAAAACTCCAAACCCACCTCTCCAAGATGATTCCATACATCCAGAGGTATGTCATCAGGACCAACTGCCTTTCAATTTTTCATGCTCTTTAGTAACTTTCTAACTTCATTGGAATTTGGGTTGTACATTAACATGTCACAGTTGCTTATATGTTGTTATGTTTTTGTTTTTTGTTTTTTTTACCTTGAGATCTTCCAGCTGAATTTTTAAATACCACTCATGGTGCATATGCCTCTCTGCCAAGAAAACAGCATGTCTGTGGTAGCCGGCCTGTCGAAGAACCTTAATGGCAATCTCAACATCAAAGTGAACCTCGCTTTCACTGCTCTATTGAAAATACAGTACACAGGAATATACAATTACAATATATGGTGTAGGAGTTTTCTCATTTTCTTGTAATGGAACCATAAAATGATTGCATTGCTGATTGAGACCTTTTTTCATTATTTCTGATATGTCTCCTTGTCACCTTAATGAACTCTTCCAGCTTCAAACTGTCCTTCAGTTTTGTATAACAGTTGAGCAACAGTGTGGTGTGGTCTGCATTGGCAAGTGACTGCCTGTGCAATGCTTGTAGAAATGCTGTCAGGTTATGGATCCTCTGTGCATCCAGAAATTTCCTAATGACATACGATGGCTCAAGTTTTCCAATCGTGCTGTGGGAAACATAGAAAACAAAAATGTTGGTTGTCTCCATTTCAAGAGAAACAATGAAAATTCAACATAATGATAGTTTTAGCACCCTTTTCACTGCCTGTAAAAGCATTTTTTTCCCTGTATCGTTCTGTGTAAATGCCACTGATGCAGAATGGGTGGGGTAGACTTGCTGACCAAGTCAACATGGCAATTTTCTGCTTTGGTAGGTTGTAGAGGTGAAACAATTAATTGATTAATCGATGACTACTCAATTATCAAATTAATCACCTTCTATTTTGATAATCGAATAATCGTTGATAGACATTGTTTAACTTAAAATATAATCAGAATCAACTTTATTTTGCCAAGTATGTACAAAAAACAGACAAGGAATTTGTCTCCGGTAGTTGGAGCCGCTCTAGTACGAGAACAGACAGTCAATTGACAGAGAACACTTTTGAGACATTGATAAAAACTGAGCAATAAAGGGTTGCTAGTTATCTGGTAATGCCGGTATAATTATTTTTTTTATAACTGTCCAAAAAGATGCAGAGTCCTCTAGCAGTTTGAATGATGAATATAGCAAGAGTCCGGTTCAATGACCATTGTGCAAAGGGCGCCGAGACTTCAAGGAATGCATGTATAATTAGTCCAAAATCCGCAATATTCTCACGTTTTTGTAGTCCTCCATGAATCCAGACTGATTATCTTTACGTTTAATCAAAATAAGACAGTTGCAGACATTTTGCTTTTACTTTAGAAAGCAATGTTCTTCAACATTTTCCCTATTTTCTGACATTACAGACCAAACCTGTAACTCAGGGGTGTCAAACTCAAATTCACAGTGGGCCAAGATAAAAAATTGGGACAATGTCGTGAGCCAAACTCAATATTTAATGAAAAATCACTGCGATCTGTATGTTTCCCTTCTCTCCAGAAATGTAGCGTTAAAGTTTATTGTATGACAACAAACTTAAATTTTGTTTAAACACTGAATCTGGAATAATCCATCCATCCATCCATTTTCTACCGCTTATCCGGGTCGGGTCGCGAGGGCAGTAGCTTTAGCAGGGACGCCCAGACTTCCCTCTCCCCAGCCACTTCATCCAGCTCTTCCGGAGGGATCCCGAGGCGTTCCCAGGCCAGCCAAAGGACGTAGTCTCTCCAGCGTGTCCTGGGTCGTCCCCGGGGTCTCCTCCCGGTGGCACGTGCCCGGAACACCTCACCAGGGAGGCGTCCGGGAGGCATCCAGCCACCTCATCTGGCTCCTCTCAATGGGGAGGAGCAGCGGCTCTACTCTGAGATCCTCCCGGATGACCAAGCTTCTCACCCTATCTCTAAGGGAGAGCCCGGACACCCTGCGGAGGAAACTCATTTCGGCCGCTTGTATCCGGGATCTCGTTCTTTCGGTCACGACCCACAGCTCATGACCATAGGTGAGGGTAGGAACGAAGATCGACCGGTAAATTGAGAGCTTCGCCTTTCGGCTTAGCTCCTTCTTTACCACAACGGACCGATACAAAGTCCGCATCCCTGCAGACGCTGCACCGATCCGTCTGTCGATTCTTCCCTCACTCGTGAACAAAACCCCAAGATACTTGAACTCCTCCACTTGGGGCAGGATCTCATCCCCGACCTGGAGAGGGCATGCCACCCTTTTCCGACTGAGGACCATGGTCTCAGATTTGGAGGTGCTGATTCTCATCCCAGCCGCTTCACACTCGGCTGCGAACTGCTCCAGTGAGAGTTGGAGCTCACGAGATGCAATACTGAGGCCACCAAACCCCTCTACGCCTTGGCTGCGCCTAGAAATTCTGTCCATAAAAGTTATGAACAGAATCGGCGACAAAGGGCAGCCTTGGTGGAGTCCAACCCTCACTGGGAACGAGTCCGACTTACTGCCGGATATGCGGACCAAACTCTGACTCCGGTTGTACAGGGACCGAACAGCCCATATCAGGGGGATCGGTACCCTATACTCCTGAAGCACCCTCCACAGGACTCCCTGAGGGACACGGTCGAACGCCTTCTCCAAGTCCACAAAACACATGTAGACTGGTTGGGCGAACTCCCATGCACCCTCGAGGACCCTGCCGAGGGTGTAGAGCTGGTCCACTGTTCCACGGCGAGGACGAAAACCACACTGCTCCTCCTGAATCTGAGATTCGACTTCCCGACGGACCCTCCTCTCCAGCACCCCTGAATAGACCTTACCAGGGAGGCTGAGCAGTGTGATCCCCCTGTAGTTGGAACACACCCTCCGGTCCCCCTTCTTAAAAAGGGGGACCACCACCCCAGTCTGCCAATCCAGAGGCACTGTCCCCGATGTCCACGCGATGTTGCAGAGGCGTGTCAACCAGGACAGCCCCACAACATCCAGAGCCTTTAGGAACTCCGGGCGAATCTCATCCACCCCCGGGGCCCTGCCACCGAGGAGCTTTTTAACTACCTCGGTGACCTCAAACCCAGAGATAGGAGAGCCCGCCTCAGAGAACCCACACTCTGCTTCCTCATGGGAAGGCGTGTCGGTGGAATTGAGGAGGTCTTCAAAGTATTCTCCCCACCGACTCACAACGTCCCGAGTCGAGGTCAGCAGCGCCCCATCCCCACTATACACAGTGTTGGTGGTGCACTGCTTTCCTCTCCTGAGACGTCGGATGGTGGACCAGAATTTCCTCGAAGCCGTCCGGAAGTCTTTCTCCATGGCCTCACCGAACTCCTCCCATACCCGAGTTTTTGCTTCAGCGACCACCAGAGCTGCATTCCGCTTGGCCAGCCGGTACCCATCAGCTGCCTCAGGAGTCCCACAGGCCAAAAAGGCCCAATAGGACTCCTTCTTCAGCTTGACGGCATCCCTCACTGTTGGTGTCCACCAACGGGTTCGGGGATTGCCGCCACGACAGGCACCGACCACCTTACGGCCATAGCTCCGGTCGGCCGGCTCAGCAATGGAGGCGTGGAACATGGTCCACTCGGACTCGATGTCCCCAGCCTCCCCCGGAACATGAGCAAAGTTCTGTCGGAGGTGGGAGTTGAAACTCCTTCTGACAGGGGATTCTGCCAGACGTTCCCAGCAGACCCTCACAATACGTTTGGGCCTGCCACGTCGGACCGGCATCTTCCCCCACCATCGGAGCCAACTCACCACCAGGTGGTGATCAGTTGACAGCTCCGCCACTCTCTTCACCCGAGTGTCCAAGACATGTGGCCGCAAGTCCGATGACACGACCACAAAGTCGATCATCGAACTGCGACCTAGGGTGTCCTGGTGCCAAGTGCACGTGTGGACACCCTTATGCTTGAACATGGTGTTCGTTATGGACAATCCATGACGAGCACAGAAGTCCAATAACAGAACACCGCTCGGGTTCTGATCGGGGGGGCCGTTCCTCCCAATCACGCCCTTCCAAGTCTCACTGTCATTGCCCACGTGAGCTTTGAAGTCCCCCAACAGAACAATGGAATCCCCAGCGGGAGCGCTCTCCAGCACCCCCTCCAAGGACTCCAAAAAGTGTGGGTACTCTGAACTGCTGTTTGGTGCATAGGCACAAACAACAGTCAGGACCCGTCCCCCCACCCGAAGGCGGAGGGAGGCTACCCTCTCGTCCACCGGGGTGAACCCCAACGTACAGGCGCCGAGCCGGGGGGCAATAAGTATACCCACACCTGCTCGGCGCCTCTCACCGTGGGCAACTCCAGAGTGGAAGAGAGTCCAACCCCTCTCGAGAGGACTGGTACCAGAGCCCAAGCTGTGTGTGGAGGCGAGTCCGACTATATCTAGTCGGAACTTCTCGACCTCACACACCAGCTCGGGCTCCTTCCCTGCCAGAGAGGTGACATTCCACGTTCCTAGAGCCAGCTTCTGTAGCCGGAGATCGGATCGCCAAGGTCCCCGCCTTCGGCCACCGCCCAGCTCACACTGCACCCGACCCCTATGGCCCCTCCCACAGGTGGTGAGCCCATGGGAAGGGGGACCCACGTTACCCTTTCGGGCTGTGCCCGGCCGTGCCCCATGGGTGCAGGCCCGGCCACCAGGCGCTCGCCTTCGAGCCCCACCACCAGGCCTGGCTCCAGTGGGGGGCCCCGGTGACCCGCGTCCGGGCAAGGGAAAACGAAGTCCATTGTTTGTCGTCATCATTAGGGGTCTTTGAGCCGTGCTTTGTCTGGTCCCTCACCTAGGGCCTGTTTGTCATGGGTGACCCTGCCAGGGGCATAAAGCCCCAGACAACTTAGCTCCTAGGATCACTGGGACACACAAACCCCTCCACCACGACAAGGTGACAATCTGGAATAAACAAACTTTAATATTATGATATATATATATATATATATATATATAATTGTTTTGGATTTAAATAGATAACATGAATTATTCTGTCTCTCCATCTTCTATTTATCTATCTCCAAGTACCTTTCTTTTTTATGTAAATCTTTTTTCAAAGGCCAACTACAAAACAACCCAAAAAAATAAGAATGTCCTTAAATAAAAATCCAAACTTCGAACTATTAACAGTCCCTACCTAGGAGTTGATAAAGGGCATTAAAAAATAAAAATAAACAATTCACTTATGTTATAAAGTCACTGATGGTGTAGTGGTGCACTTGCCTGACTTTGGTGCGGGCAGCGTGGGATCAGTTCCCACTCAGTGACGGTGTGAATGTGAGTGTGAATGGTTGTCCGTCTCTATATGTGCCCTGCGACTGAATGGCAACCAGTTCAGGGTGTAGTCCACCTTTCGCCTGAAGTCAGCTGGGATAGGCTCCAGCGCCCCGCAACCAACCCTAACCAGGATAAGCGGTGTTGACAATGGATGGAATTCACTTATGTTATGTTCTTTGTTACAGCCACGTTGATCCGCACACAACAAACAGGTCTGTCTTTTACTTTAGTGAACAGAGAATCTGCCTCCCACCTGTCTTGGAAGTTTTCCATCTTTTCTTTGACCATTTTTGGGAAGGGGAAGTGTAAATTTGCTCGAGGAGACTGGTTGCATAGTTGCTAACAACTGCAACAGAAAGGGAAGGTACGCTTGTCGGTCTAGACTGATGGGCCAACACACTAGCAAAGCATTCTGGGATTTGTAATATTAGTGGCACGTGTATTAGAGCTGGCCCGCCAGTATATAGCACATTTGATATGGTCTTGTGGGCCAACTATAATTACATCGTGTGCCAAATTTGGCCCCCGGGCCTGAGTTTGTCATATATGCAGTAACTGAATCATAATCAGTTTGTTGGTGCATTTACTGCATTGTCAATTTTAAATAATGTCCTGTTTTTTAATTAAGGGGTGGAAATTATTTTCTTTGTCCAAACCAAAGATTAATTCCAAAAAATAATAGAAAGATTAATCAATTATTAAAAGTTTGTAATTGCAGCTCTAATATATTGTATCAGAGCCGTAACATAGCAGTTGTGTGTAAGAGAATTATGTACTGATGGGACAGGGTGCCAAGTTTAACTGACACTGACCAGCCCTGTTGTGCTAAAAGCAGTTGTCACTGTTCAACAAGTAGACTATAGCACACGTGACACCGTATGCTGCCACTGATGGAGTCTGGCATCTAATTATCTGAATGCCAGATAGTATGTCCCAGATAACAGTTTCAATATTTGGAGATTTCTTTGTAAAAATAGACTTTCAAAACTTCTATATGGTGGAAAAAGTAAATGCGTTGGCCTGCAAAATACAGGGGCACACAAATGTGGCATTTCCACCAATCGGAAAACTTTTTTTTTTTATTTCTTGGGAATACTGTGTAAGAGAAACTCTTATTCTTGGCCCAAGGCAGCTGTGACACATGATCTAATTACCGAATGTACTGCTGAATGGCACCATCATGGTCTCCCTTAAGGTAGAGGTGATCACCATACTGTCTGAAGATCTCTGATAATCCATCACTGTCTAGATGCTGGCTTTTAGCCAAGTTTATGGCCATTACAAATAAATTCTTCTTAAACAGCATCTTTAACAAAAGACAAGATGTTGGGACAGTCAAAAATCAGCAGTGAGGTAAATAGTAAACAAGAATACAGACAAACATTCAACAATATTACCAGCACTACTCCTCCAGTACTACTACCATTACTACTAAGACACTCATCTAGCTTTACAGGTATACAGGGTTTTCACAAGACTTACTTCCAGCTTGGTCTGCGTGTCCTTCTCCTGAAGAACATAAATTTTCCCATCTCTGGTGAGGACGTAGAAGGAGCCCCATTCAGCCACAACATCAATGACATCATCAAATTGGGCACTATATGCAATGAATTTGTTGTCCAAGTCGTAGATGGTCAGAAGCTGTTTGTCTGATGGACAGCTTTCCCTGCTACCAAACCTTGTCCTGTGTAGGCATTAGCACACGAACATGGATAAAATTGGTATTAACTAAAACTGGAAAAACACTGTATACAGTAGATGCCAACTGTAGTGTCCAAAATGAAACCTTAAACGAATAAGAAACAAGATTTCAAATGCACCTTTTAAGAGAGGGAAAATTCAGGATTTTGACAAAACGTGATCATGACAATAACGTCACATAATATTACATTCAATACAGCGGCTGAATTAACTATTTAAACATCACCATTTTTCTCAAATATATTTCCAAAGCTGCTATTGACCTGAAAATTTCACCAGATGTTGGGAACAACCGAAGTAATCCATGCAGAAATAAAGTAGAACAATTAAGCTCAGAAATTAAGTTGTGTGTAAAAATGTGAAATGACACGGAAATAGTATGGAACACACCAAGTGGTATTTATTTAATACTTTGTACAAAAGCCTTTGTTTGCAATCGCAGCTTCAAGACGCTTCCTGTATGGAGAAACTAGTCACACGCATTGCTCTGGTGTGATTTTGGCCCATTCCTCCTCACAAGCAGTCTTCAAATCTTGAAGGTTCCGTGGGTTTCTTTTATGGACCTTGAGTTTCAGTTCGTTCCATAGATTTTCTATTGTATTCAAGTCAGGGGATATACTGGGTCATTCGAGCAGCTTTATATTTTTCTTTGAAACCAATTGAGAGTTTCCTTGGCAGTATGTTTTGGATCATTATCCTGCTGAAATGTCCACCCTCGTTTCATCATCCTCGTAGATGGCAGCAGATTTTTCTCAAGAATGCCTCGGTACATATGCCCATTCATCCTTCCTTCAATAATGTGAAGTTTACCAGTACCATTTGCTGAAAACCAGCCCCACACCATCATGTTCCCACCTCTGAACTTCAGTGTTGGTACAGTGTTTTAAGGGTGATGTGCAGTGCCATTTCTCCTCCAAACGTGGTGTGCATTATGGAATCCAAACAGTTGAATTTTGCTCTCATCCAACCAGACTAAATTCTCCCAGTATTTAACTGGCTTGCCCAAATGTTGTTCAGCAAACTTAAAGGAGCTAAACATGTTTTTTTGTTTGTTTTTTTCCAGCAATGGGGTCTTGCGTGGTTAGTGTGCATCCAGGCCATGACGGCGGAGTGCATTACTCACTGTTTTCTTGTGACAATAGTACCTGCGAATTCCAGGTCTTTTTGAAGCTCTCCACAGGTGGTCCTTCGCTCTTGGACAACTCTTCCGATTATTCTTGGCGCTCCTCTGTCGGAAATCTTAAGAGGAGCACCTCATTGAGGAAAATTTATGGTGGTATGATTGGCTTTCCACTGACATATTATTGCCCCAACCGTGCTCACTGGAACGTTCAGAAGTTTAGATATGCACCTGTAACCAATGCCATTATGTTTTGCAACAATTAGTTTGCAATGTTCTTGAGACAGCTCTGCTCTTAAGATGTGTCTTGATTCACACCTTGGCAATGAGACCTTTTTGTAAGACATCAATTAGGACTGAACCAGCTGATATTCATTTGCGCTCACAAGGGGCTGGATTGCAGTTTGATAATTGATAGATTTTAGGTGTCTTAGCTTTCCATGCCTTTTTGCACCTCCCTTTCTTTATGTGTTCAATACTTTTTCCCTGTGTCATTAACATTTTTACACGCCTTAATTTCTGATCTTATTTATTCTACTTTATTTGTATGTATGGATCACTTGAGTTGTTCCCAACATCTGGTGAAAATTTCACGTCAATAGCACCTTTGGAAATATATTTAATGAGAAAAATGGTGATGTGTTAAATACTTATTTCAGCCGCTGTATACAGTGCCGTGAAAATGTATTTGCCCTTCACAAATTATTTTCCCACTTTAATATTTAAGATCATCAAACAATTGTAAACATCAGACCAAGACAACCCAAGTCAATATAAAATGCAGTTTTTATAACGGCATTTTATATTTATAATAAGTGCTAAGGCCATTCTCAGCAGCAACAACTGAAATCAAGCATTATCTACAACCCCAATTCCAATGAAGTTGGGACGTTGTGTTCAAGATAAATAAAAACAGAATAAAATGATTTGCAAATCATGTTCAACCAATATTTAATTGAATACACTATAATGTTCAAACTGATAAACTTTGTTTTTTAGCACATAATCATTAATTTAGAATTTTATGGCTGCAACACGTTCCAAAAAAGCTGGGACAGGTGGCAAAAAAGACTGAGAAAGTTGAGGAACACGCATCAAACACCTGTTTGGAACATCCCACAGATGAACAGGCTAATTGGGAACAGGTGGGTGCCACGATTGGGTATAAAAGGAGCTTCCCTGAATTGCTCAGTCATTCACAAGCAAAGATGGGGCGAGGTTCACCTCTTTGTGAACAAGTGTGTGAGAAAATAGTCAAACAGTTTAAGGACAACATTCCTCAATGTACAATTGCAAGGAATTTATGGATTTCATCATCTACGGTCCGTAATATCATCAAAAGGTTGAGAGAGTCAGGAGAAATCACTGCATGTAAGCGGCAAGGCCGAAAACCAACATTGGATGTCTGTGACCTACGATCCCTCAGGCGGCACTGCATCAAAAACCAACATCAATGTGTAAAAGATATCACCACGTCCTCAGGAACACGTCAGAAAACCAATGTCAGTAAATACAGTTGGCGCTACATCCATAAGTGCAACTTGAAACTCTAATATGCAAAGCAAAAGCCATTTATCAACAACACCCAGAAAGGCCGCCGGCTTCTCTGGGCCCGAGCTAATCTAAGATGGACTGATGCAAACTGGAAAAGTGTTCTGTGGTCTCACGAGTCCAAATTTGAAATAGTTTTTGGAAAATGTGGACATCGTGTGCTCCGGGCCAAAGAGGAAAAGAACCATTCGGACTGTTATGGACGCAAAGTTCAAAAGCCAGCATCTGTGATGGTATGGGGGTGTGTTAGGGCCAATGGCATGGGTAACTTACACATCAGTGAAGGCACCATTAATGCTGAAACGTATTTACAGGTTTTGGAGAAACATATGCTGCCATCCAAGCAACGTCTTTTTCATAGACATCCCATCTTATTTCAGCAAGACAATGCCAAACCACATTCTACATGTGTTACAACAGCGTGGCTTCGTAGTAAAAGAGTGCGGGTACTAGACTGGCCTGCCTGCAGTCAGACCTGTCTCCATTGAAAATGTGTGGCACATTATGAAGCGTAAAATACGACAAGGGAGACCCCGAACTGTTGAACAGCTGAAACTGTACATCAAGCAAGAATGGGAAAGAATTCCACCTACAAAGCTTCAACAATTAGTGTCCTCAGTTCCCAAACGTTTATTGAATGTTGTTAAAAGAAAAGGTGATGTCACAAAATGGTAAACATGACCATGTACTAGCTTTTTTGGAACCTGTTGTAGCCGTAAAATTCTAAGTCAATGATTATTTGCTTAAAACAATACAGTTTATCAGTTTGAACATTAAATATATTGTCTTTCTCGTGTATTCAATTAAATATAGGTCGAACATGATTTGCAAATCATTGCATTCTGTTTTTATTTATGTTTAACACAACGTCCCAACTACATTGGAAATGGGGTTGTACAACTCGCAATGTCCTTCACATCTCTGTGGAGATATTTTGGCCCACTCTTCCTTGCAGATTTGTTTTATTTCAGCCAAAATGGAGGGCTTTCAAGCATGAATGGCATTTTTAAGGTCATGCCACATCATTTCAATTGGACTAAACTCCGGACTTTGACATCACTCCAAAAACTGTGTGTGGTTTTTTTTCCGACTTTACACCGATTGGCTTGATTGGCATCGGCCAATAATTAACATTTTATGCTGTTCAACTTTAATGTCATAATTCGTCGATCCGATCAGTTCCGCAAAATACATTTACTCTGCGTTGCCATCATGTACAGTATATTTGAATTCAAAAGCGAGTTTATTTTTAGCCTTGTCGCGTCTTTTGACATAGTACTGTAAATAGCTGACCGACAAAGTTTTTTCTATTTTTTAAACGTGTCGGCGGTGTGGGACAGACAACACGTCTGAGACAGACAACACGCAATGCTTGGATAAGACTACAAGACAAATTTGGTCTTTCACGATTGCATTATGTCAGACTACTGCAATAAAATTTTGTATTCCGATACCAGCGCATCCCGTCTTTCACGATCACTGGGCTTTATCTTGTCAACTCAAACGCGACCGGATACACGACTTACCATAGCAACAACAATGGATTGCGCGTGTATTGTGTTGGTCTAAAAAGAACAAAATGTGGAAAAACGACATGGTGGTGGTCACCGGTGCTTGGGAGAAGACGTTCATTCAAGAATTGCTTGAGGTATGTTCACATACTTTTAATACGATACGGCTCACAAACAGCCAACAAAACATTATGTAGGCTAGCAAGCTAGTGCTAGCACTAACGTTGTACGTAAACATGCCGGCGTTATGTTGACTCATGCTCTAAAGTTTCAGTGTGTGTGCAGTAATTTAAATACAATAAAATCATTTAATTACAGTAAATTAGCACCCATTATTTCTGTCATGTTGTAATATTGGTTTGACCTTACTGATTAAAATACATGACCTGAGAAGAGAGTATTTTTGAAGATACTCAGTATACAGTACACAAGTACATACAGTAAATGAACAAGTCATTTAAATAAACATTGCTCCATCTTGTGATCGGATCGGTTATCGTTTTGTTTTTTTAACTTGGTGATCAGTGATCGGCCACAAAAATCCTTATCGTGTAAAGCCTAGTTTATTTTAAGCTATTCAGAAGTTAACTTGCTGGTGTGTTTGGGATTGTTGTACTGCTGCAGGAATGACCCAAGTCTCCTTCAGCTGGAGGTCACCAACTCAAGGCCAAACATTCTCTTTCTGGATTTTTTGATAAAGAGCAGAATTCATAGTTTCATCAATTACAACAAATCATCCAGAATCTGAATGGGCTAATCAGCCTCAGACCACCACAATACCACCACGTTTGACAGTTGGTTTGATGTTCTTTTTCTGAAATGCTGTTAGATTTATGCTTTAGAAAAGGCTTCGTAACCTTTTCCAGACTGATAGATGTCAACTACTTTCTCCACTATTGGTGAATTTCTTTGGATCGTGGCATTTTGTTGCAACTTTTGAAGATGTTTTGGCTTACTTAATTTTGTCAGACAGGTTCTATTCAAATGATTACTTTATTGAACAGGTCTGGAGGTAATCAGGCTTGAGTGTGGTCAGTGAAAATGAAATCAACTTTACAAAAAATGTGATTATACAGTTAATTCATGATTGAACAAAGGTGGTGGACAATTACTTTCCCCCCACTGGCCCAGATAGCTTTGAATATTTTTCCCCTTAATTAATAAAATCACCTTTTAAAAACTCTATGATATGTTTACTTGACGTTAATCTTTTTTGAGTGAGCCAAGTTGCGGTGGCCCTGCCAGAACATCTACTGGCCTCGTATATTCATGATATTATACGTTAAGTTTGAGTGATTATTTTATATTTAGTGTATTTACACTGCAATATTTAAGCCCCTTTAAGAAATTATTAGCCCAATTGCATCCATGGCGATGACTCTGTACTAACCTCACTAAAATCAAGGCACTGCAATTGCACAAATAAATAATAATCTTTTAAAGAATAAATCAGTTCCAAAATTATTACAATATTTACTTAGCATTGACTTTCTATCATTCTTGTTTGTTAATGTTGTGCACACTATGTATAATTAGGGGTGCTCCGATCAGTGTATGATGCTGCCAATTCCGGTACCGATAATCCATGAGTGAGATCTGACGATACCAATCATATGGATTAGCTGTAAATTTTTCTATTTATTTACAGTTAGTGCTATTGGCTATATGATCTGACGTGTTTGTTTGGGTTTGCTTCGCAGCTCTTGTGCGCCTCTGCAGTGTGAAGGGGGAGGGGACGCTACACTCTGGCTGTGCAATTATGGAATAAAATAATAATCACGACCATTTTGATTGATATTGAATGCATGGTTAATATACATGATTATTCATTTATTTCAGAAATGTATTTAAGCAACTACCAAAACTCAACACTAAATAGAACTTAAACGAATAACCAGAAAATAAATTAGTTACAAGTAAAATAATATTAAAATAATAGAAGAAAGAAAACTAAACATATTCATTGCTCAAACGTGCCAATGCTTTTAGTCATGACTGTATTGTCTATTGTAGTTGTCGAAAAAAAATTATCTAATTATTCTGGCATTTAGCCAATAGTCATAATTTTGGTCATCCTAACTGACCTAAAACAGGAAATATTTAGTCTGATTTCATGTCAAAGTCAGGACAAAAGCATCTTTTTATACAGTCACTGACTGTATCTACCATTCCTGCTGTGTGCGCCTTGGACTCCTCAGGGCAGTGTGGTATGATGCATGCATGGAGCTATTTATTTTCTGTAAGTTAAAATATAAATAAAATAAACATTTTTAAAAATAAAAATAGTACAAGAAGAAAGCAGCAATAATGTTAAAAAAGTCATTTCTCACAGATTAGGACGAATATATGCCTGTGAGTATTGTTAAATTACCTTTCTGTATGTGCTACTATGACGACTGTGTGTGAATATTTATTTGAATGTAAATCCCTCCTGTGACCAAATGCTAATACTAGCTACCCATTAATAGTTTCCACTGACTGTTATCATTAATCTGAAAAAAACAATTGTGTGTCTTGTATTTAAATATAAAATGAGGGCGATCACTTTTGTTGTTCGCTTAGTTTTACAGTAAACTCCAACTGGGGGGAGGTCAATAACCAGCCTAAAGTACGCTTAGGGAGGGCAGATTAACATTCTATAGGTTGCAAAGTACAAGCTGCTGTATGTGGCTAGCGCCGTTAGTTTCGGCGACCGTGTTGAAGCTACCCCGAATGTGTGCCCGTGTATCCAGTCAGGCGGTGCTGGTCGCAGTTTCTCCTTATGTCATCACCACATCCTGTGTTGGACAGGATGTCTCGGTGATAAAAAAAAAAATTCAGATGAAGACTGAGAATGCAGTTTTGGGCCGGCAAAAATTTTTGTGATTTAGAAATTTGTCCTGGCTTGAGCGGGCCAGTGTCTATATATAGGTGGTGGACTGGCACAGCAGCGTAGTGGCCCCGGGGCACCGATGGTGTCGGATTCTGTTGGGTTATCTTTTTCTGATATTTACATATTTGATGATCGTTAAACATTAACGTGGGGAAACAATGCACAAAAATAAGAATTTGAGAAGGGGGTAAATACCTTTCATGGACTGTTCACTCAACTGGACCAGACTAAACTCGACTAGTTTCAATGAATTTCAAATGTAATCGAGCACTTAGGGCCATACAGACCCTTTCCAAAAAAATAGAATATCATAGAAACATTTATTTATTTCCATAATTCCATTCAAAAAGTTCAACTGTCATTAATTATAGATTTAGGGTCCACAATTTAAACAATTTCAAGTATTTATTTGTACATAATTTGAGCTTCCAGCTCATAAAACCCATGAAATCAGGAACTCCAAAACCTTTTTGAGTTCCTAAAAAAATAGAATTTTGTGAAGAAATTATTTTCTTCTCAGTTTTTGGAGAAAAGAAAAAAAGAAATTAGGGTCACATTAAATCAATCAAAATACTACTAATACTAATACTTTCAAAACAATACGTTCATCTTCAATACTTGGTTGGGAATCCCTTTGCTTTAATCACTGCCTTGATGCGCCGTGCCATTGAGGCAATCAGCCTGTGGCATTGCCTGGGAGCTATGGAAGCCCAGATTTCCTTGATGCTTGCTGTCATTTTTCTTTGTTTTTGGGTCTGGTGACCCTCATTTTCCTCTTGATAATACCCCTTAGATTCTCAATGGGGTTTAGATCCGGCGAGTTGGCGTGCCATTCAAGCACCGTGATGGCATGGGCATCAAACCGGGTTTTGATGGGCAGGGGCCAGGACCTGCTGGAAGATGAAATCTGCATCTCCATACAGATCTTCAGCAGAAGGAATCATGAAGTCCTCTAAAACATTCTGGTAGACTGTTGCGGTGACCTTGGATTTAAGAAAGCAGAGTTTACCAACACCTGCACTGGACATTGCACCCCAAATCATGACTGGACCTCAAGCAGCTTGCATCTTCCTCCAAAACCTTGAACCCCGAATGAAAGGCACACTTTACTTTCATCGGAAAAGAGGACCTTGGACCACTGGCCAACAGTCCAGTCATACTTCTCCTCGGCCCAGTTGAGATGCTTCCTACAGTACGTTGGCTCAGGCTCAGAAGTGGCTTGACTCGAGGAACCCGACAGTTGGAGCCCATCTACCGGATGGGTCTGAATGTGGTGGTTTTTGAAGCTGTGATTCCCGCATCATTCCACTCTTTCTGGATTGCTGCTAGATTCTTGAATCTTCTGTTTGATAATCCACTGAAACCCACGGTCACATCTTTTCTTGCTGCATCTTCTCCTCCCGTATTTTGCCCTTCCGTTGATATGCTTGGACACAGCACTGTGTGAACAGCCAGCCTCCTTAGCTATGAACTTTTGTGGTTTACCCATGCTATGGAGGTTACCCATGATGGTCTTCTGGCCAGTTGCCAACTCTGCAGTCTTCCTCAAATTAAACCTTAACTGACAACAGCTGAACCAAACTGAACCAATTTAATGACATCTGGGGAAACCTGTGCAGGTGCTTTGAGTTTAGTAGTTGATTAGTGTCTGACACTCAGTTTAAAACATTTATGGCCTGACAGATTTTGGGCTGATTTCTTCACAGTATTAACAGTTTTTGAATTCTTGATTTCGTGGATTTCGCCCAAATTATATAAAAATAAACAAATGCAGTGGGTACGAAAAGTATTCAGACCCCCTTAATTTTTCACTCTTTGTTATACTGCAGCCATTTGCTAAAATCATTTAAGTTCATTTTTTTCCTCATTGATGTACACAGAGCACGCCGTATTGGGAGGAAAAAAAATGAATTATTGATTTTTCTTTTCAGAATTATTAAAAAAGAAAATATGAAATATCACACTCATAAGTATTCAGTTCAGTATTTAGTAGAAGCACCCTTTTGAGCTAATACAGCCATGAGTCTTTTTGGGAATGATGCAACAAGGATTTGGGGATCCTCTGCCATTCCTCCTTGCAGATCCTCTCCAGTTTTGTCGGATTGGATGGTGACTGTTGATGGACAGCAATTTTCAGGTCTCTCCAGAGATGCTCAATTCGGTTTACGTCAGGGCTCTGGCTGGGCCATTCAAGAACAGTCACAGAGTTGTTCTGAAGCCACTCCTTCGTTATTTTAACTGTGTGCTTCGGGTCGTCTTGTTGGAAGGTGAACCTTCTGTCCAGTCTGAGGTCCTGAGCACTCTGGAGAAGGTTTTCATCCAGGATATCCCTGTACTTGGCCGCATTCACCTTTCCTTCGATTGCATCCAGCCGTCCTGTCCCTGCAGCTGAAAAACACCTCCACAGCATGATGCTGCCACCACCATGCTTCACTGTTGGGACTGTATTGGACAGGTGATGAGCAGTGCCTGGTTTTCTCCACACATACCGCTTAGAATTAAGACCAAAAAGTTCTATATTGGTCTCATCAGACCAGAGAATCTTATTTCTCACCATCTTGGGAGTCCTTCAGGTGTTTTTTAGCAAACTCCATGCGGGCTTTCATGTGTCTTGCACTGAGGAGAGGCTTCCGTCGGGCCACTCTGCCATAAAGCCTGGTGGAGGGCTGCAGTGATGGTTGACTTTCTAGAACGTTCTCCCATCTCCCGACTGCATCTCTGGAGCTCAGCCACAGTGATCTTTGGGCTCTTCTTTACCTCTTCCATTTAAGGATTAAGGAGGCCACTGCGCTCTAGGAACCTTAAGTGCAGCAGAAATATTTTTTTCTAACCTTAGCCAGATCTGTGCCTTGCCACAATTCTGTCTCTAAGCTCTTTTGCTCTGACATGCACTGTGAGCTGTAAGGTCTTATACAGACAGGTGTGTGGCTTTACTAATCAAGCCCAATCACTATAATCAAACATAGCTGGACTCCAATGAAGGTGTAGAACCATCTCAACGATGATCAGAAGAAATGGACAGCACCTGAGTTAAATATATGAGTGTCACAGCAAAGGGTCTGAATACTTATTTATGGCTGTGTGATATTTGCGTTTTTTTTTGTTTTTTTTTTAATAAATCTGCAAATATTTCAACAATTTAATTTTTTTCTGTCAATATGGGGTGCTGTGTGTACATTAATGAGGGAAAAATATTAACTTAAATGATTTCAGCAGATGGCTGCAATATAACAAAGAGTGAAAAATTTAAGGGGGGCTGAAATACCCATACCCACTGTAAATACTTGAAATTGTTTAAATTGTGAGCCCTGAATCTATAATCTATGAAATTTAACTTTTGAATGGAATTATTGAAATAAATAAACTTTTCCATGATATTATAATTTTTTGGAAAGGGTCCGTATTTTACACGCCTGGCTTGCGCGCCCTGAAGGTGCGCCGATCCTCCCGACGACGTATAGTGACTCCAAACTTCAAGTGTCATATAATGTTTCACTTTCACACGGCGCTGTACATATGACAGCCTCTGAGAGTGCGGCGAAAGCAAAGTAATTAAGTTGATGGCAGAATATGCGCATGTACCAATTTAACAGTAAACGCCCACATTCCAAGGTGGCACAAGGGATTGTATATGACATACTTAAGTGGAAGGGAGAATCTGCGCAGCCAGAAAAGCGCGGAGCTGTATCCGTTTTCTGACGCAAGCACATAGGAGAATATGCCCTTTAGAGTGCACGTGAAGACAAACCCAACCTTTTCAGGAAGCTTGGAATTAATCATGGCACTCAATATTATTCTTTCATTTATATCATTTGCATTCTTACTTGCTGGGGGACTCTGTATTCATGGTGAGTGTTCTTACTTTGTATTCCAAGTAATTAAGAAAAGATATCCACGATGCCAGCGGGCCAAAAGCTTGGTTCCATCAAAGGCAAAGCAGGGACCTCGTTCGTCAGGCTGATACAGATACACACATTCATCACCAGCCACAATAAACTGAGAATCTTGTGAGGGATCTGTAAGGGATGAGCAGCGAAGAGCACACCCATGTGTATCCAGCTCTACTTTTGGATACTCTTTGACAGACAGGCTGTAGCACTAAACAAGGGAGAGAAGGTGGTGGATATAGAAATTACTGGGGCAGTAATATTGTCATAAACAGTATTTCATGGTTGACAAACAATACCACAACTAAACCCAGTATTCATATATTCTGGTAGCTCTTACATGGACTTTCTCAAGAGTGGCAACATACAGATGTGTGACCTTAGCAACTTGACGGAAGGCGAGGCCTGTGACTGGGCTGGTTCCCTCATGCAGAATAAGAGTTTTACTGTGACGATCCCGAGTTATGTCACCTTTGGTCAGAACCACACTGCCATCTGTGAAGCCTGTCAAGAGACACACAATGCCTTTTAACCTGCGTCAAGTAAATGCTGAGATTCACAGTGAAACACCAGAAAGCAAAGAAACATTTCTTCCCCACATACCAATAGCCATAAAGTTGAGGTTCTCGTGTACACTGAGGCAAGAAACCTCCGCTGGTTTGTTGCCTGGAATTGCAGGGAAAATTCTTGTGCAGAGGGGACTTCCACTGTCTCTTTTGTCCAAGTTCCAGACCTTTACCTGATAAACAATTAGAATTAGTGGTTGTCCAGCCCTGGCTGTAATACTCAGGCCTCAGTTGAAAACAGTAAGCCGGTACTTACTAGAGGGTTGATTCCATGTTCATCCTGTCCCACTGTTACAAGAATACTGTGTTGTTTCAGTTGGTAGATATGCGTTACTCGTAACTTATAAGCCTGAAAGGTTGTCAGCTGCAAGAGCCGCATCAAAAGCCAGATGTTGCCACTTATATGTAATATGGGCTAAGGAAAAAATACACAAAAGCAGTCCATGCCTAGTTATCTTGTTAATTGCATAAAATGTAGTCCAATGTAGCATTTTTTTTAATGCCGCATCGGTTTTAAATAAATGTCTCCTGTACAGAAAAACAATGCTTAATGTCTTATTTTGAAAAAGTTATTGATGGGTAGTGCCTGCTGCACACTGCGCGATGCGGTCAAACTCGATTGGACCGGACTATTGCATAAAAATAAGAGATGCCGATGCAACTCGGACATTGAGTGCTTGGCTATATGGATGCCCTGAACAGCGACACTGTATAGGCGTTTGATGTTGTATATACAGTATAGTGTATTTTATCAATTTTTTTTAAACAAAAAAAAACCAAACAGATTAATAGTTAATGAAGAAGCGGGTTGCTAAAGAGAGGATGTGGGCTAGTATAAATGTGAGTGTGTATATTTTAAAGGAGTCTCGTCAACTCCATTCATTTGAATGTACCCAGCAAGGTACGTACCGTTCTCGCATTTTAGTCACATGCTTTGCTTTTTCATCCACAGGCTCATTATACTTTATGAATATAGTGAGGAATTGAAGAAAAACACAATACTGGATGGTTTATATACCCTATATATGGCTTGGGGCGGCGCAGCGGCCATTCCGTGTCTCGCTTGGCTCAAACCCAGAAATGCATTTTCAGCGTGAGTGAAATCTTATGTGAATTTGGATCAGCTGTAAACTGTGACGTTACGACAGTGATTCAAATTATGAATGGCATCAAAACCAGTGGCAGACTGACTGGTCATTCATGAAAACAGTTGCAAAACCACACACACTGCGCGACAGTTCAGTCAGGTTCAGCCACGTCGCTCTATGCGTTGTTAGGCATTCATAGTAAAGGTAATCTGGATTGACAGCACAAATGGTGGTGGCCCATTAATGTACATTCTCTTTAAAGCCGTCAAGATGTAAACAGCGTCATAAAAATCATGCGAGTTGTGCTGCCCTTCAAACTCTGCAGATACAAGTGCCAGACATGCAAACACCAAAAGGCATGACAAAGATGACCAAAAAAAAAAAATAATGTAGGGGGGGGGTATGGGGGATCCCCCCGGCCCCCCAGATAATTATTTTTAATTTTAACATAAATTAAGCAATCTGGAAGATTCTGAAGAGTACAGATAAAGCAAAATAAACAAATTATTCACGCAGAAAAATATTATACACCGTCCAAGTACATTAAAGATTAAAATTAAATTTGCCTCATTTCTTTGCTTTTTTTGTTATGGCCTCCAATTTGAGCCAGGCCCATCTCCACCTGCACCTGATGCCTGCTTTAAGCTGTGCCACATAAATAGCATCCTCCTCTTTCAGTATTGACATTCTGGAAAATAATTGACTAAAATCATTGTCTGTTTCACTTCACCAACTTCAAAGGCTCATCCTAAATGCATCCTCCAGGAAAATATTAAGTACAATGTTTTTCTGTTTTTATTGGGCATTTCAGAATTTTAAGTTAGTTCATTCTGTGTTGTGACATAATCCATAACATCGCTCTGTCGCTTAATACATTTAACATTAACATCTGTAAACTAATTAAATAATTGTAAGCGCGTTTCCTAATTAATACAAAATGTACTAGCGGATCAACTCGTCGCCCATGTTACGTGTGCTTCGCGGTTCCGCTGGGACCACAACCAGGGCCACGACCCGCAGCACCTCAACGTGAAACTACAAAAGACCAGTGCAAAAAAATACGACACGGGCTGATCTGATGAGCAAAATTTTTTGCTTAAACGTAAGAGTAGCAACAGAGGATGTCCACTCCAGAGGTGGGTAGTGTAGCCGAACATTGTACTCAAGTAAGAGTACTGTTACTTGAAAATAATGTGACTCAAAAAAAAGTAAAATTAGTCTTCCAAGAAATTACTTGAGTAAGTGTAAAAAGTACACAGTGAAATAATTCCTCAAGTACTGAGTAAAAAGTGAGTAACCTCTGATTTTTTTAACCACAGCATGAACATCAATAAAAAATAAAATTACAAAATAAAACATGAATGTGCAAATTCTGATGTTGCTGTGTGTGTGTGAGTGTGTGTGTGTATGCACATTTAAAACTACAACAAAACACCTGCAATGTACTGCACGGTGTTTTCTAAAGTTATAAGTGAGCTGAAATATCCACGTTTGGGCAGAAAGTGCCAGACAAATACTACAATACATGAAAGCTATTGTTTTTGTTCATCTAAATATGAACAAGAGTAGCCCTCCTTTGCCTTCATGGTAACGAAGACCTTCACAACATGCTGTCTTATCTCGTGTTAATACCTATGCCCGGGAAGCCCAATGGAAGACGCAGTGTGTGGTCATGTGACTTTCTTGTGTCGTTTGATTGGTGAACTTGACTTTAACGTCACTAGCGCTTAATTTGGATGACGCAAAAGCGCCCAATGCGGAAGTCGTAGTCTCGCGCACGTAATAGTTGACAAATAAGCAATAATTGATAAATAAAAGTAGCGAGCAACATTTAGATCATTGTAACGGAATAAAAGTACTGTTACTTACTTACTTAACAGTAGAAGCGGCAAAAGTGTTTTTTCTGGTCTCGTCAACTCCTGTGACTTATCCAAAGCAGGTCCAGAGAACATAGGCGGAACCTCAGGACAACGCGCTCGCACATTAGTCCGCCACGGAGTAATATTCACAATTACATCTGTGTGTGGATGGTGGATGTGTGGAATGGATCTAGCTGCCAGTGTTCAAGGAGTACAAAACAGCCTACGGCGACACTCCCCCCGCCGTGGAAAAACTCATCAGTTCGATACGAATTACGTAAATGGCCTATTCTGAGTTCAAAATGGCGAATTTCGCCAAAAGGGGACTGACTTGTATGAATGAAGTGAATATCTGATGCTAACTACTCATTAAACTCAATCTTGTCTTTATATAATCGTAATATCGGGAAAGACATGCAATAGTTGACACAAATTCATTCATATCTCAGAAATAACACCATTCATTTTGCAGTCTGCTATTTCGTGAATGCAAAATGGCTGCCTCAGGTCACAGATCCCTCTGGTGTATTGCAACAACATAAGGAGGCGCTCTCAAGTGGCATTACGGGTTAAGAAGGACAGTTTGTAAAACAACCCAAAAAAAGGAACTCTCAAGACACTAAGATGCATTTGTTAATTTTCATTGAAAAGGTATATTTGCCAATAGAGGGAACAAAATCCTATACATCCCAAAATGTAACCTTCAGAAAACATGTTTCAAATCATGTAATTTTATTTTGGACCACTCACAGTAAATACATTTTGGTATTAAAAATTTAAGAAATAGTATTTTCGAATTTTTTTGGATGACCTTTTGATGGATAACAATTGCCAATAATTCAAATACTCATCTGTAAAATTAATTTATTTTCAAAAGGAAATTCAGTGCACCATGTCGTTACCGTTATTGATCAAATTATATTGAAATGACCCACAGAGTCCAATTATTCTACATCAGTAGCCATACAAATAGAGAAAAAGGAGAAACACACCGTATTATATAATGACATGCTGATCAATAATAATAAACCCAGTATGTATTTTGCATGAAAAACTGTTCAAAAGGATTGTATGTAGACGAAACATTCGGCAAGCAACTCTGTAAATTTAGTCGAGGGTGAAGAGCTACTGAAGGATTTTTCTGCATAGAAAAGGAAAGGTGACACACCCAAATAAGTCCACCACTTGGTCAGATTTTGTCTAATTGGTACGACATATGAAATAACTTTGGCTTGTCACCTTGCTTTGATAGCGATATGAATATGCATCGTGGAAGGTGCACCACAACTCGTTTCTTTTTCGCTGTCGAGTTACGCTTAAACAGCTAGCCAAGCATAACATTAGCTGAGCAGGCTAACTGCTAAAGGATATCTCCAAGAACAATATGGCCACGTCCGGAGTCGCAAGCCGATATTCCATTTGGAAGAACAAATGTTTTCCCACTATCCAAAGGATCCTTGACTGTTTCTTTGTCAAAAAATGTAAATTTTCTCCATTGTAAAAATGCTGCCATCGTGTTGACGTTCGCGCTTTACGGTCACGGACGGTGCTCACGTGACAGCTCATCACGTGAGTAAACCGGAAGCGTTGATAGCGTCATATTAATAAGACTGTCCGGGTAACTGACGTGCCTACCGTGGTGGCCATGTTGGCAGGGGCGACGTTGCATCAAAAGCAATGCATGGACATTGAAACTAAGTTGTAAAACATCTATCCATCCATCCATTTTCTGAGCCGCTTCTCCTCACTAGGGTCGCGGGCGTGCTGGAGCCTATCCCAGCTATCATCAGGCAGGAGTTCTCCCCGTGCCTGCTTGGGTTTTCACTGCGGTTTCCTCCCACATCCCAAAAACATGCATGAATTGGAGACTCTAATTTGCCCGTAGGTGTGAATGTGAGTGTGAATGGTTGTTTGTTTGTATGTGCCCTGCGATTGGCTGGCAACCAGTTCAGGGTGTACCCCGCCTCCTGCCCGATGATAGCTGGGATAGGCTCCAGCACGCCCGTGACCCTAGTGAGGAGAAGCGGCTCAGAAAATGGATGGATGGAAAATGTGACGACAGTAATTTACTACTGGCTAATCATAAAAAGAGTTGTTGAAGTTCATAAAGGCACCAGAGACAGCTATGGGATCCTTCAAACCAGGAAAAAGGGTCCTGTAATATTCAGTAGACAATGTCCAGCTATCATTGTCACGTGGCTGTAATTGTTGCTGATGTGTGTGTGTGTTGCAAGTGGGCCAAAGTGATAGTTCTAACTTGCAATATTGTTGGTAGACGAGTCCGTGTGTCCAGCTGTAATGTGAATATCATGTGTGATTTGGGTTTTGAGCACATTTGGGAAAGTGTATAAGTTCGAGCTAGTGACGTATGGTAATTAGCAAATGAGTACTGTAGCTATTTACGTAACTATTGGTTGTACAGCAATTGCAAATGACAAACATATTTTGAGTTAGTACATTAAGCACAGGTGTTTTTATAGCAAGTGACGGAGGAACATGAAGTTTCATGCCTCAAATGCAGTAGAGCTATCGTCGTCACATGTGGCCATAATTGCTACTGATGTGTGTGTGTTGCAGTAAAGGAGATTACTTCTATTAAAAAAAAAACGCACGCTTGGATTTATTTGTGTCCATGTGTGCGACACTGTAAATCCAATAGGGCTCTGAGATCTACAGACTCAGTTCAAATAGTGGAGCACAGAGTCCAAGGCAAACATGGTGAAGCAGCGTTTACTGTAGTTATTATGCTGCACACAAATGGAATAAGTTGCCAACAGAAGTTTCTTTGTTTTTAAATGCTTTTAATCATGTAAAGCACATTGAGTTACCTTGTGTATGAAATGCGCTATATGAATAAATTTGCTTTCTTTTGCTTTGCTGAAGCCAGATTCCACGGTTGACTGTCTCTACGAACTGTGTCAGATCTCGCTTACCGCAGGCTCCCCTGCACCTTCGGAACCAAGGGAGTCCTGAGCGGCTCTCCGTTTAAAGGGTTAATTTAAGTAAAGCACATTGAGTTACTTTGTGTATGAAATGCGCTATATAAATAAATTTGCTTCCTTTTCTTTGCTGAAGCCAGATTCCACGGTTGACTGTCTCTATGAACTGTGTCAGATCTTGCTTACCCCAGGCTCCACTGCACTTTCGAAACTAAGGGAGTCCTGAGCGGCTCTCCGTTTAAAGGGTTAATTTAAGGTTAATTGCTATTCAAGCAATTTTTCCAGTCAAAATTAATTTTACAGGCAAATTCAATTGTTAAACAAGAGTTAAGACTTAGCATCTATCAAGATTAAAACTATTACTTTTTATAACGGCGGCACGATGGAACATCTATCAAGATTAAAACTATGAGTTTTTATTACGGTGAACAACTGGTTAGCATGTCTGCCTCACAGTTCTGAGGACCAGGGTTCAAATCCGGCCTGGCCTGTGTGGAGTTTACATGTTCTCCTCGTGCCTGCGTGTTTTTATTCCCCGGTACTCCGGTATCCTCCCACATCCCAAAAACATGTACAGTAGATTAATTGAAGACACTCAATTGCCCGTAGGTGTGAATGGTTGTTTGTTTATATGTGCCCTGCGACTGGCTGGCAACCAGTTCTGGGTGTACCCCACCTCTCGCCTGCAGTCAGCAGGGATATGATCCAGCACCCGCGCGACCCTCGTGAGGATAAGCAGTACGCAAGATGAATGAATGACTTTTTATGACTATTGACAAAGAAGAAGAATCTTTTTTTAATGTCATGAACATGCATGCATGCTCACATAATTTGTTCTCTGCATTTAACCCATTACAGTGAACACATACACATGTTAGTGTAACACACTGCAGCAGGGGGAAGCTGAAGCGCCCGGGGAGCATTTCGGTGTATCAGTGTCTTGCTCAAGGAATGCAGCCCTATGGGGGGCACAAGCCAGTGCAAACTGTAGGCCGGTCCCAAGCCCGGATAAATGCAGAGGGTTGCGTCAGGAAGGGCATGCGGCTTAAAATTTTGCCAAACAAATATGAGCGTTCATCCAAAGAATTCCATACCGGATCGGTCGTGGCCCTGGTTAACAATGTCCGCCACCGGCACTGTCAACCTGCAGGGCGCCGTGAGAAATTAAGCTACTGTGGGTCGAAGTTGAAGTTGAAGAAGAAGAGGTGGAAAGCGGGTTCTTTGGCAGAAAGAGAAGAGGAAAGCACAGAGCCCAGAACTGAATGTGGGGACTTTGAATGTTGGGACAATGACAGGAACATCTCGGGAGTTGGTTCACATGATGATTAGGAGAAAGGTTGATATATTGTGTGTCCAGGAGACCAGGTGGAAAGGCAGTAAGGCTAGAAATTTAGGAGCAGGGTTTAAATTATTTTACCATGGTATAGATGGGAAGAGAAATCGAGTAGGGGTTATTTTAAAAGTAGGGTTAGCTAAGAATGTCTTGGAGGTGAAAAGAGTATCAGATCGAGTGATGAGGCTGAAACTTGAAATTGAGGGTGTTATGTATAATGTGATTAGTGGCTATGCCCCACAGGTAGGATGTGACCTAGAGGTGAAAGAGAAATTCTGGAAGGAGCTCGACAAAGTCGTTCTGAGCATCCCAGACAGAGAGAGAGTCGTGATTGGTGCAGATTGTAATGGACATGTTGGTGAAGGAAATAGGGGTGATGAAGAAGTGATTGGTAAGTACGGCATCCAGGAAAGGAACTTAGAGGGACAGATGGTGGTAGACTTTGCAAAAAAAGCTGTAGTGAACACCTTTTTACAGAAGAGGTAGGAACATAGGGTGACCTACAAGAAGGGAGGTAGAAGCACGCAGGTGGATTACATCTTGTGCAGACGATCTAATCTGAAGGAGGTTCCCGACTGTAAGGTAGTGGTAGGGGAGAGTATGGCTAGACAGCATAGGATGGTGATGTGTATGATGACTCTGGTGGTGGGGAGGAAGATTAGGAAGACAAAGGCAGAGCAGAGAATCATGTGGTGGATGCTGAGAAAGGACGAGTGTTGTGCAGCTTTTCGGGAAGAGGTGACAGGAGCTTCCAGAAGACTGGACCACTACAGCCAAGGTGATCAGAGAGACAGGCAGGAGAGTATTGGTGTATCTTCTGTCAGGAAAGGAGAGAAGGAGACTTGGTGGTGGAACCTCACAGTATAGGTAATCCATCCATCCATCCATTTTCTGAGCCGCTTCTCCTCACTAGAGTCGAGGGCGTGCTGGAGCCTATCCCAGCTGTCATCGGGCAGGAGGCAGGTTACACCCTGAACTGGTTGCCAGCCAATCGCAGGGCACATACAAACAAACAACCATTCGCACTCACAGTCACACCTACGGGCAATTTAGAGTCTCCAATTAATGCATGTTTTTGAGATGTGGGAGGAAACCGGAGTACCCGGAGAAAACCCACACAGGCATGGGGAGAACGTGCAAACTCCACACAGGCGGGGCCGGGGATTGAACCCGGGTTCTCAGAACTGTGAGGCTGACGCTCTAACCAGTCGGCCACCGTGCCATTACAGGTAATCATACAAGGAAAAAGGTTAGCTAAGAAGAAGCGGGACACTGAGAGGACCGATGAGAGGAGAAAGGAATACATTGAGATGCGACATAGGGCAAAGGGAAAGGTGGCAAAGTGCAAACAAGAGACATATGATGACATGGATGCCAGGTTGGACACTGAAGAAAGAGAAATGGGATCTATACAGGTTGGTCAGACAGAGGGATAGAGCTGGGAAGGATGTCCACCAGGTTAGGGTGATTAAGGATAGACATGGAAAAGTGTTGACTGGTGCCACTGGTGTGCTGGATAGATGGAAAGAATACTTTGAGGAGTTGATGAATGAAGAAAATGAGAGAGAAGGAAGTGTGGTGGACCAGGAAGTGGCAATTATTAGTAAAGGGAAAGTTAGAAAGGGGATTAAAAATGGAAAGGCATTTGGTCCTGATGACATTCCTGTGGAAGTATGGAAGGATCTAGGAGAGGTGGCTGTGGAGTTTTTGACCAGCTTGTTCAATAGAATTCTAGCGGGTGAGAAGATGCCTGAAAAAGGGCGAAAAAGTGTGCTCGTACCCCTTTTTAAGTGATGTGCAGAGCTGTGGGAAGTATAGAGGAATAAAGTTGATGAGCCACAGAACAAAGTTATGGGAAAGAGTAGTTGAGGCTAGACTCGACAGAAGTCCTGAGTATTTGCGAGGAATGGTATGGTTTCATGCCTAGAAAGAGTACCACAGATGCATTATTTGCCTTGAGGATGTTGATGGAAAAGTACAGAGAAGGTCAGAAGGAGCTACATTGTGTCTAAGTAGGGACAGGACGACTGGTTGCAATCGAAGGAAAGATGAATGCGGCTAAGTACAGGGATATCCTAGACGAAAACCTTCTCCACAGTGCTCAGGACCTCAGACTGGGCCGAATGTTCAGCTTCTAACAAGACAATGACGCTAAGCACACAGGTAAAATAACAAAGGAGTGGCTTCAGAACAACTCTGTGTCTGTTCTTGAATGGCCCAGCCTCAGCCCTGTCTTAGACCCAATTGAGCATCTCTGGAAACACCTGAAAATGGCTGTCCACCAACATTCACCATCCAACCTGATAGAACTGGAGAGGATCTGCAAGGAGGAATGGCAGAGGATCAACAAATCCAGGTGTAAAAAACTTTCACTTGCATCATTCCTAAAAAGACTCAAAAGGGTGCTTCTACGAAATACTCAGCAAAGGGTCTGAATACGTATGGCTGCGTGATATTTCAGTTTTTCTTTTTTAATAAATCTGCAAAAATTTCAACAATTCTGTTTTTTTCTGTCAATATGGGATGCTGTGTGTACATTCATGAGGAAATAAAATGAACTTAAATAATTTTAGTAAATGGCTGCAATATAACAAAGAGTGAAAAATGTAAGGGTGTCTGAATACTTTCTGTACCAACTGTATGTTAGTATAACCTGTGTTGTTGTTAGTGATCCCAGCACAAGTAATTAAAGCCAATAGTGTGTCTATCAAACGTATTAGTGAGTGAACACTATGTCACATGCATGTTAGCCAACTCGTGTACGGAGTTGATGAGCCGGCACATCGAGGAAAGCTGAGCCCACCCCGAGTCAGGCCCGTCCAGCAGGGGACCCAACCAGGGGGACGCCACCCACCCCCCAGGACCCAGGGAGGTCCCGAGCCCGACCAAAGCGCGCCGACCAGTCTCAAAGGGAGGGGCACAGGCAACTGACCACCACCCCCCACGCCCAACACCCTCTCACCCCCCACCCAGCCTTTCTGAGTAACTAGTGACCAGAAGTGCTGTAAGGGTGTACAATGCCAAAGAGCTTGCAGATAAGTGTCTGGAGCATTTTCAGTACAATGAGTGCATATGTTTGATTTTTAATAGCCCAATTTATGCATACTCTATTGCGGAACATGTGCTCTATGGAGTACTTTGAACTGGCTAAGATGTCGATATGCAGACTCGTCACCGTCCTTGATGAGGCCAATGACTGTGGTGTCATCTGCAAACTTCAGGAGTTTAACAGTCGGGTGCGCTAGGTGCAGTCGTTCGTGTAGAGAGAGAAGAGCAGCGGAGAGAGGACACAACTTTGGGGCGCCCCAGTGCTGATGCTGCGTGTGGATGAGATGGCCTCCTCCAGCTTGACCTGCTGTGTCCTGCCCGTCAGAAAGCTGTAAATCCACTGGCAGATGGCAGGTGAGACGCTGAGCTGGAGAAGCTTGGATGAAAGAAGTTCAGGGATGATGGTGTTGAACGCTGAGCTGAAGTCCACGAACAGGATCCTCGCGTAGGTCCCTGCACTGTCTAGGATGAAGTGCACTCCCATGTTGACTGCATCATCCGCAGACCTGTTCGCTCGGTAGGCAAACTGCAGGGGGTCCAGCAGGGGACCTGTGACACTCTTGAGGTGGTCCAGCACCAGACGTTCAAAGGACTTCATGACCACAGATGTCAAAGCGACAGGCCTGTAGTCATTTAGACCCAAGATTGCATGTTTCTTGGGGACTGTAATTATGGTGGAGCGTTTGAAACAGGATGGTACTTCGCACAGTTCCAGAGATATATTGAAGATCTGTGTGAAGACTGGAGCGAGCTGGTCCGCGCAGACTTTGAGGCAGGATGGGGACACATGGTCTGGGCCTGCCGCTTTGTTTATCTTTTGTTGTTTGAAGATGCGTCTCACATCCTGTCCATGGATGGTTAACGCAGAAGTCAGAGGTGTGATTGTGGTCGGAGTGGGGCCGGGTGGGTGTGGGGTGTGAAACTGTCCTTTTCAAATCTGCAGTAGAAGGTATTCAAGTTGTTGGCTAGTGTGCTATTGTTCTCAGCTTGGAGGGATCGTCGCTTGTAATTAGTCAGCGATTGGAATGCATGCCAGACTGATTTAGAGTCGTTAGCGCTAAACTGTTTTTCCAACTTTGCTGCATAGTTCCTCTTTGCAATGTTAATTTCTTTAGTCAGTTGGTTTCTAGCTCGATTATACAGGGCCCTGTCCCCACTCTGATATGCGTCCTCCTTAGCTTGGCGAAGCTGCTTAAGTTTAGCAGTGAACAACGGCTTGTTTAGCGTAGTGTAGCAGTGGTCTAAAATGTTATTTTCCCTGGTAGGCCAGTCGATGTGCTGCTTGTATTTAGGGAGTTTGTGGTTGAGTTTAGCTTTGTTAAAGTCCCCGAGAATAATGAGGGGTAAATCCGGGTGTTTTTTTTCAATTTCGTTGATTTCTTCGGCGAGCGTTAGCACTGCGGTGTTCGTGTTAGCTTGAGGAGGAATACAGGCGCCAGCGAGAATGAATGATGCGAACTCACGCGGCGAGTAGAATGGCTTACAGTTCAAAAACAGCAAGTCCAAATGCGGGCTGCAGTGTGTGCTGAGCTACGTGACGTCCGTACCCCATTTTTCGTTGATATGGAAGCATATCCCACCGCCCTTTGTTTTCCCCGATGATTCCATGTCGCGGTCCGCTCGATGAATATGGAAGCTGGGAAGCATGACGGCGCCATGGGGTACATCGTCGCAAAGCCAGGTCTCCGTGAAGCACATGGCGGCGGTACGGCCGAAGTCTTTGCTGGTCTTTAACAGAAGATGAAGCTCATCCATTTTGTTGGGTAGGGAGTGTACATTCGCGAGGTGGATCGACGGGAACGCCAATCTGTGTCCTCTCTTGCGGAGTTTCACCTGAATGCCGGCACATTGCCGTTTCCGTCTCCATGCGCCGAAATCCGCAAACGCCGACCCGGTAAGTAACTTGGGGAAAAAACTGAGCGGATTTGCGAAAGTTGGTGACAAAAAGTCCAGAGTCACCTCCTTGATGGTTAGCAAGTCTCCCCTTGTGTAAGTGAGTCATGTAAGGTCTCCAAAGACGGACGAAAAACACACAAAAAAAAACAATACTAGAGCGCGCGTTACCGACCACACTGGTAGGCGCCATCTTGGTTTCATTTGTTAGGTTGTAGTTTAACACCATGTCCCCTGAGTTTTTGTCGACCACGTGATAAGTCATAACATAACACATCGAAGTAATGAGAACAGCACTCATCTCTTAAACCTTCAAGGACGCCTTCCATACATCTTTGAAAGGCTGCTGGGGTGTTGGTAAGGCCAAATGGGAGACTGTTCCACTCATATAATCCCCAAGGTGTGCTAAAGGAATTTGGGTGTTTAGAGTCCTCGTTGACGAAGCCTTGGTGATAGTTATCAAGCAGGTCTTGAATGCGTAGGAGTGGATGACGATCAGGGATAGTTTTGCGGTTTCACGCCCGAAAGCCAACACCCAACCGTAATGTCATGTCCTTTTTTTCTCTCACAGACTACTGTGAGGAGTATGGTGAAGTGGATTTCCTAGTCCAGCCGTGATCAAGGAGCTTTTGTACATATTCTTTCACTTCCTTATACAAGGGTTTTGGAATGGAGTTTTAGGATTTTTGAACTGGTACATTGTAGGTGAGATTGATTTTGAGTTCCAGACCTGGGGTACATCGATATCTGAGTCCCTTTTTGCAAAAACATCCGACTCTTCAAACAACATGTCTCATACAGTCTTTTGCTGATCCCCGTTCAGATGTGACAAATCAACAGGTGGATGCCATTTTTGTTAGTGTCATGTGTAAGTTTGGTTGGTAGGTTGGGAGGGAGGGAGGGAGGGAGATAGATAGATAGATAGATAGATAGATAGATAGATAGATAGATAGATAGATAGATAGATAGATAGATAGATAGAGCAGTTCTACACAGCGGTCATCGAATCAGTCCTGTGTTCTTCCATCACAGTCTAGTTTGGTGCTGCTACTAAAAAGGACAAACTCCGACTGCAACGCACAATCAAAACTGCTGAAAAGATTGTCGGTACCCCCCTACCTACCCTTGAGGACTTGTACGCTGCCAAAACTTAGACAAGCGCGTGCAAAATCCTCTTGGACCCTCCATATCATGGTCACCAGCTCTTCCAGCTCCTTCCCTCAGGTAGGTGCTACCAATCCATGCAAACTAAAACTAGCAGACATTGAAACACCTTCTTCCCTCTTGCCATCAAGTTCTTAAACAGCTAACTTACAATTCCATTGCAATATGCTGCCAATTTTTTTGTCTTGCGTTTGTTGTCACATTTCTGTCAGGCCAATTATACATTACTCGTGCACTCAATGTGGTAGTCTCGCCACACTGCACTATTTGCATATCTGTTGTTGACCAATACAGGCCATTCATGCCAGAGTAGCATCTGCACCATTTGCACACTGACTGAGGAGTATCTGCAACATTTGGACAATCGACATTGTCCCAGACTATCGCACTACTAGTTACTTTAAACTGTATACATTCCTTGAAGTCTCGGCGCCCTTTGCACAATGGTCATTGCACCGGACTCTTGCTATATTGGTCATTCAAACTGATCTAAGTGCTAGAGGACTATGCATCTTTTTGCACAATTGTCAAAAAAAAAAATTATAATAATTTTACCGGCATTACCAGATAACTAGCAACCCTTTATTGCTCAGTGACTGTTTTTCTCAATGTCTTTATGTCTCAAAAGTGTTCTCTGTTAGTTTACTGTCTGTTGTCCGTGTGTGTTTTTTGGACATACTTGGCAACATAAAGATGATTCTGATTCTGATACTGATGAAATCAAACAAGTTTGCAATAAGATTACTATACAGTCCATTACGATGCAGCTTTAAAAGACTAAATGCATCATTTACCAACAAACTAATGTATGAGTTATTATCCTAGCGGGGAGAGCTAGTTATGCATAGGTCTGTAAGTCTAAAGTAAGACTACTGTAGCGTATATTGGTTTGGATAAAAGTGTAATTAATTTGAAAAAAGGGTCGGAAAGACGTTTAGTCTGCATCTACTGCCGTAGTAATTCAACGAATGTTAGAATGTTCTAATCAAAGCTATCTTTGTCTCATATAGGGCACCATGTCTCTTTTTATATTTGCAAATTTTAGGGAAAGTGACGAAAACCCTCTATAATCTCTGTTCTCTAAAAGGTTTGCTACAATAATGTTAAATATATTGTAGAAGTTATCATTTATTTGCTTAGCTTGCATTCGTATTATGGACGATTTTGATAAAGGAAGATGTCTCGCCTTCAAGAAGATGACTCAGCAGGAATCATCAGAGAGAAGGACGTGGCCGGGACGTGGCAGGTGTTGGTCCCATGTTTTCACCTTGAAACCCTACCCTTAGTGTGTTGTGTCTTGTAGCTTAGTACATTATGTCTTGTAAACTTAGAATTCCTTTTGTGTCTATTTTTTATAATGTTGGGTAAAATAAATCCAACATTAAATTGGTCCTTCGAGCCGGATGTCAATACACCCGAGGATTCCAGTTGTGGAGCCGACATCCAGTTAAGAGACCGTGGCCACGGCAATTGAGACCCTTTCCGGGGCTGGTCTTCGTTCTCCTCAACTGGGATCTGAAGGTTGACGACAATCCACAGGATTGAAGACGACTTTGGTGAGTTAAATTTAAAAAAGAATTTTTTTTTTAGGAAAAAGGATTAAAGAGTGAGTGAATTGCGCGACGAAGAAGTCTGCGACAGAATAAACCTTGTGTAATACTAGTCACTGGCAAGTGGTAGAGGGACGGCGGAGTCCGACAAATTCCGCGAGGACGGCGGAGTCCTGTACGTACTTAAATTCCGTTAAAGAAACTAGGAAAGTTTCGTGGCGTCGTAGTTAAATTCAGTATAGGACGGCGGAGTCCTCTAACGAGCTGTTGACAGAGGTAGTTAAATTCCGTAGAGGACGGCGGAGTCCTCTGACGAGCCAGTGTGAATGAAAACTGTTTGAATAAGAGTGTAAATGGGAAATGGGAAACCACTAGGTTTTTCATTCCATACCAAAACAGTGGGAAAGTAAACGGTGAACTTTTGTGGATGCAAAGGCAAGAATTCTCCACTCGAAAGAGTTGAAGTGAGAATTACCACAGAAAGTAAATTTGAATCACCGTCCTACTGAAAAGAAACAGTGTTCTAGACTACCCTAGGTAGTATTACACTGAACCAAATTCTTTCAAATGGAGAAAGAAAAAAAAAAAAGAAAAAAAAAAACAGGATCCTGACAAAATTTAATATTTTGAGACAGGGATAACTGAACACGGCTTTAATGGTGGGTTAAATACACAAAAAATAGCCGCGTTGCAGGAATCAAATTATATGAAATAAAAGAGAATACGGACAAACTACTGATGAAGGGAAACACATGCATCCTGTTTGATTAGACCAAATGATCCTCACTGAAATTGATGAAGAAATTAAAAAAAAAAGTTCAAAAAAATTTTTTTTATGTAGGCCTTATTAAAGGGGCGTTACCAGTACAAATTAGACCCAAAACAGAATATAGACCAGGGATTCGTCAATATCCATTAAAACCAGATGCACATGAAGGAATCAAACCGGTAATTGAAGCACTAATTAAGGCAGGAGTTATAGTGGAGTGTCCAGAATCACCATATAACACACCCATTTTTCCCTGTAAAAAAGGCCCCACCTTCAGTGGGTTGGAGACTTACAGGCAGTAAATACTGCAGTAATACAGAGAGCAGCATGCGTACCAGATCCACACACATTGTTAAATTCATTAAGACCAGACGCTACTGTGTTTACAGTAGTGGACATAAGTAATGCATTCTTTTCTGTACCAATAGAAAAGAACAGTCAATTTTGGTTTGCATTTACATTTGAGGGCAAAAAATATACATTTACTAGATTACTGCAAGGTTACTGTGAAAGTCCAACCATTTATTCACAAGTTATGACAACACGCATGTCTTCTGGCATCTCCAGATGGAGAGACATGCAAAGATTCATTGGCCTTACTGCATCATCTAGCAGAAGAGGGACATAAAGTTAACAAAAGTAAATTGCAATGATGTAAAAGGCAAGTCAAATATCTAGGCCATAATGTAAGTGTAGGAGGAAGGACTATATTAGAAGACAGGAAAGCTATAGTCTTAAAAAATCCTAAACCACAGACGAAGAAACATATAATAATCATTTTTAGGTCTGACAAATTATTGTAGAGCATGGATTCCAAACTATGCAGAAATTGTTGCACCATTGTCAAAATTAATGTATGAACCCAACCTTAAAATGACATCACCTGTTTAATGGAGTACAGAGGCAGAAAAGACCTGTGACATTAAACAACATTTGGTGTCCAGTGCTGCGCTAGGCCTTCCAAATTTAATGATAAAACAGTCATTCAAATGGTAGATTGTAAAAACTATTACATGACCTCCGTACTTACACAACACTACGGTGATAAGCTAAGAGCATGGGCTTATTTTTCGACTAAATTGGACAGCGTGACGTGTGCATTACCGCATTGTGTCAGAGCAGTTGTGGCAGCCTTGATGGCAGTAGAAGAGCAGTTCCACAATTGTGTTATTCCATCCATTAACTCTTAAGGTCCCACATACAGTGTCTGCTCTCCTATTGCAAATAAATATAGCGTTTTTATCACCTGCAAGACATTTATCTTGCATGGCCATCTTGCTGTCACAACCACATCTGACTGTTGAGTGATGCACAACCTTAAATCCAGCCACACTAATACCCTTACCTGATGAAGGCACGCAGCATGATTGTCAGCAATTGGCTGAACAAACTGCTGAATTAGTTGCATTAACCGAGGCATACAAACTAATGACAAATAAAGATGGTGCAATCTATACTGATAGCCAATATGAGTATTCCACAACAAGAATGCAATTATTGGGAAAAACAAAGTGCAAAACTACAAAATGAAAAAAAACATTAGCAGAGAAAAAAAAAAACTATTCAAATGGGCTGCTATATTGAGCCATGCTGTGTCACATGTCTCAACCGGAGGGATGGTGGCAGATAGATCGACACTTTACAGCCCTAAAAAATAGCAGAAAGAAACACGTGGGTTCATTTAACACACTGTAAAAGAGTCATTTCAGCTGAGTCCTCAAATAGGGAAGGTGAGCAAAAGTCTGATAACGGAGCGGGAGCAGAGGTGTAGATTCTGAAAACGCTTGCTGGTCAGTGAAGAAAAAAGACACCAACCCTTTTAGTGAGAACTCAGCAGAAAGGCACACCCACGTTGGTTACGAGATTTGATAAGTTGTTACGTAGCAACTTTGGCTACTATGGTGTTGGTTTTGTTTATGTGGTACATGGGACGTCCCACCCTAAATGATACAACCAATTTTTTAGATAGAAAATCACCTACCAACTGGACCAATATGACAAACCCAATAATGGAAAAATTTGAATCATTAACTCTTATCAAAAGGAGTACAGCTGATGATCAGAACTGTGGGAATGGCCTCCAAACGCGGCTAACCGGTTTAATATTTTGTGCCCCCCAAAATCAAACTGCTTTAATCATAATTCCATATGCAGCTCTCACCAATGATGCTCAAAAGAATGGGCAGAATTGGGGATTTGGATATGACTGGTATACAACTATAGGCTTTGGATGGGAACACCTCATTGGTGAAACAGGTTAGGATTGGTCCAGTTGGTCACAAAAAACAGCAAAAGAACATAAAAAGAAGTTTAACATAAGTAAAACGGCCCATAGTTTAATATTGAAATACAAATCAAGTCTCCCAGTGTGTTTGATGGTGAGCTTGTGGGCATATTCTGGCGGAAAAGATCCCCACTTCCAAGTAGCATTGTGTTATGGTAACCGTGTTAAACCAGAAATGCCATTGAAAACTTCAAAGAAAGGTGGACTTGTTGTCACAGGAGTTTCAGGACAAAATAACAATTGGTTACTATTGGTGGAACAAGCAGCAAATGTAGCGAGAAAAGATTGTGTGGTTTGCATGGGTCCCAGGCCTTTGTTGCGCATAGTTCCGGCACAATTATCACAAGATTGTATTATTCCATTCATGAACACTACTGTACCAACTGAGAGGTGTAAATCGTGAGCTCCTATATATCCCGTAACAAAAGCAGAAAAACACAAACCAAAGTTTTCTATTTTAGTAGCACCGAATAATTTTACTTGTATAAACATGATTAGTAAAGGAAAAAAATAAAATAAAAAATTAAGACCACAGAACGACACACAGTGTAAAGTAACCTTAAAAGTCGGACCAAATTTTATGCCAGTATCACGGAGCGACATCTGGTGGTGGTGCGGAGATGATAGACTGTTTGATAGATTACCTAAAGATATATCTGGATTGTGCGCTATTATCACTTTGATATTGCATGTGTCAGTATACCCTATGCCTGTTCAAGATTTAATGTAAAGGGCACCAATGTTTTTGTCCAATCTAGAACATAGACAAAAAAGAGATTTATCCTGGCAGAGGCAAAATTATCCAACATAAAACATACATCGACGCCATCGGTGTTCCTTGTGGGGTTCCTAATCAATACAAATTAGCTGACCAAGTTGCAGGAGGATTTGAATACTTCATATGCTGGTGGTGTACGATTAATAAAAATGTTGATGGGATAAACTATATCCACTTCAATGTACAGAGATTAGGAAATTGGACTCAGAGTGGGTTGGAAGCTGTGCATGAGCAGTTCAAGGACGTTCCAAAACCGCATAGCTGTCGACATGCTCCTCGCAAGAGAGGGAGGTGTTTGCGGTATGTTTGGAGAACAAACAATACTGCTTCAGATGTCAGCTTGACCAGAGCCATCAATGGTCTACGGACCCTCAATCAACACTCCTTGTTGGACAGCTGGATGGACGTTTTTGGTAAATACAAAACCCTAATTTCACCAATATTGATATAAATTGCTGTTTTTGCAGTCATTCTGACATTGCGTGGATGTTGTTGTATCCCATGCATTCAGGCTTTAATCAGTAGATTAATCACCACAGCAATTACCCACATGGAACCGTATGGAGCAGATGTGATTATGATGTTTAAACTACAACATTCATGTATGACAAGTTTACTCTGAGTGTAAATGTATTTGTTTCATAAAAATGATTCTACAGTTAAAAAAATCGAAATGAAGTGACTGTAAAATGATGAAAATTTGTGCAAATACATGATAAACAGGAGGGAAATGTTAAATATATTGTAGAAGTTATCATTTATTTGCTTAGCTTGCATTCGTATTATGGACGATTTTAATAAAGGAAGATGTCTCGCCTTCAAGAAGATGACTCAGCAGGAATCATCAGAGAGAAGGACGTGGCCGGGACGTGGCAGGTGTTGGTCCCATGTTTTCACCTTGAAACCCTACCCTTAGTGTGTTGTGTCTTGTAGCTTAGTACGTTATGTCTTGTCAACTTAGAAACCTCCCTATTTTCAAATAAATGCAGTAGCGACGGGAGAGATTGTTTAGAGCGTGTTGAGAGGCTGCAATCTGAACAATCTCCCATACGCCCTCCTCATAAGAAAAAGAAACCAGCGTCTTCATTCCTTTTGTGTCTATTTTTTATAATGTTGGGTAAGATAAATCCAACAAATAATAAAATGACAGTTCTCGATTTCAGCGGTCCATTGTTGCACTCAAACACACACAGTACACAACAGGAGGTTTAGTTTAGAGAAAATTTAATGAAACCTACAGGGGAATTTGGGGGAAAATGCAGAGGCACTTTACGACAAAAGCTACAGGCAAATGTATATAAAGAACAAGATATAGGTCGAATAACTGGACTCGTAATGTGAGCGTGAAATTAGTTCAAATATAGTGAGCGAGAATAAAGTTGGGACTCATGTGAGATCGCTAACTTAACCCCAAATTACTATGCACCAATATGTACTTTCTAGTAATCATTGCAATGTTTTACTCACGATCATAGATCACCTTGCCTGGGGATGGTCTCTTCTCAATTGTCTCAGGAGGAAAAGAGGCAGGTTAATTGAAAAGATGGACAAAAAGTAAAAACAAAAGAGACCACGCGGGTGCATTCGTAAGTTTTCCTGGCGTTTGGACTTGTTGCGGGCCACGCTCTTGCGCGCGTAACTTGTGGTAATGCCAGGAGTGTCTCCTGAGCCCCGAGAACAAGTCCAGGCTGGGAAAACAAACAGAAGCCGCATGGTAGGCTTCTTTCATCGGACAGCACCTTCGTCGTGGTCGTGGGTCGCGCGCGCCACGTGGTGACAAAACAAAGGGGGGGTTGAGCCAAGCACAGGAGCTGCAGGAATGTTAGCCTGAAAGCTGAACATGATCCAGTTCGGGGAACAGATGTCCCCACCAATCACAAGGTTTGGAGTACAGGTACTATACTCACTATTTCCTCAAATTGGGGTGGGTAAATTGATGTTATGATATCAGAATCAGAATCAGAATCAGAATCAGAATCATCTTTATTTGCCAAGTATGTCCAAAACACACAAGGAATTTGTCTCCGGTAGTTGGAGCCGCTCTAGTACAACAGACAGTCAATTTACAGAACACTTTGGAGACATAAAGACATTGACAAAAAACAATTGTGCAAAAAGATGCAGAGTCCTCTAGCACTTAGAGCAGTTCGAATGAATAATATTGCGATAGTGCGGTGCAATGACCATGGTGCAAAGGGCGCTGAGACTTCAAGGAGTGTATGCGGTTTAAAGTGACGAGTAGTGCGATCATCTGGGACAATGATGGCTGTGCAAATGTTACAGATACTCCTCAATCAGTGTGCAAATGGAGCAGATGCTACTCTGGCATGAGTGGCCAGTATATGCAAATAGTGCAGCATGGCGAGACAACTACAGTGAGTGCACGAGTAATACATAATTGGCCCCACAGAAATGTGACAACAAACTCAAGTCAAAAACTGCCAGCTTATTGTAATGGAATTATAGGTTAGATGTTTAAGAAGTTGATCGCAAGAGGGAAGAAGCTGTTGGAATGTCTACTAGTTCTAGTTTGCGTTGATCGGTAGCGCCTACCTGAGGGAAGGAGCTGGAAGAGCTGGTGACCGGGGTGCAGACGGTCCGAGAGGATTTTGCACGCCCTTGTCTTAGTTCTGGCAGCGTGCACGTCCTCAATGGTGGGTAGGGGGGTACCGACAATCCTTTCAGCAGTTTTGATTGTCCGTTGCAGTCGGAGTTTGTCCTTTTTTGTAGCAGCACCAAACCAGACTGTGATGGAAGAACACAGGACTGATTCGAAGACCGCTGTGTAGAACTGTCTCAGCAGCTCCGGAGGCAGGCCGTGCTTTCTCAGAAGCAGCAGGAAGTACATCCTCTCCTGGGCCTTTTTGAGGACGGAGTTGATGTTGGTCGCCCACTTCAGGTCCTGAGAGATTGTAATTCCCAGGAACTTGAAGGTCTCGACGGTTGACACAAGGCAGCTGGACAACGTGAGGGGCAGCTGTGGCGAAGGATGCCTCCTGAAGTCCACGATCATCTCTACCGTCTTGAGCGTGTTCAGCTCCAGGTTGTGTCGGCCGCACCACAGCTCCAGCCGCTCCGCTTCCTGTCGATATGCAGACTCGTCACCGTCCTTGATGAGGCCGATGACAGTGGTGTCATCTGCAAACTTCAGGAGCTTGACAAGTCGGGTTCGCT